>NC_092160.1:24989726-25027226 GCF_045791955.1 Oncorhynchus clarkii lewisi | reverse complement strand
CCTACCCTTCCCATAGACCCCCCAAGGGATGAGCAGTCTCCCAAGAGGCTTCTTCTCCTCCTACTCCTCATCCTCTCTTCTCTCTTCCTCCTCTCTGTCTCTCGGTGCCAGCACTCGCTCTAGGCGCGAATGAGAAAGTGACGATAATGAACATTGTCACCCTTTGCTTTTAAATGTTTTCTCTTGGGCATTTCTCCCAAAAAATTATCTTAGCATTGCTCAAGGAGAAAAGGCACCACAGATGGAATGTTTATGTATGAGTGTGCGTGTGTGTGCTTGTGAGCCTGTGTGTTTATGCAACAAACACCCAGTGCTTCGGAAAGTGGAAACTTGTATTTAAGTATGCGTCTGTCTTCAAAGCACATGAATAGTATACAAGTTGAAAAGTAGAAGTTGCTGAAGTGAGTGGCTTCTGAAAATCTAAATTCAGAATCAAATCAATCAAATGAAATGTTTTTTGTTAAATGTTTCGTAAACAACAGAAGTAGACTAACAATGAAATGCTTACGAGCCCTTCCCAACAATGCAAAGAGAAAGAAAATAGAAAATAATTGAAAAGTACTAACACGTAAAAGTAATAATAAATAGACAATGGGTAATGATAACTTGGTTACATACACAGGGTATCAGTACTGAGTCAAGATAGATATGTACATATAACTAGGAATAAAATGGCAAGGCAACAGGATAGATAATAAACAGTAGCAGCAGCAGCTATTTGGTTAACTATTTAACTAGCTACACTGAACACATTTGTTAATATCCCTGTTAGTGAGCATTTCTCCTTTGTCAATATAATCCATCCACCTGACAGGTGGGGCATATCAAGAAGCTGATTAAACAGCATGATCATTACACAGGTGCAGCTTGTGCTGGGGACAATAAAAGGCCACTCTAAAATGTGCAGTTTTGTCACATAGCACAATGCCACAGATGTCTCAAGTTTTGAGGGAGCATGCAATTGGCATGCTGACTGCAGGGATGAATGCCCATCAGAGCTGTTGCCAGATGATTTCATGTTCATGTCTCTACTATAAGTCACCTCCGTCATTTTAGAGAATTTGGCACTACATCCAATGCAAAAATATACCAGGACGAAATCCCGAGGCCCATTGTGAGGCCCTTTTTTTAAGTACTGTATCTGTGACCAACATTCCCAGTCATGTGAAATCCATAGATTAGGGCCTAATTTATTTATTTCAATTGACTGATTTTCTCATGTGGACTGTAACTCACTAAACTCAATGAAATTGTTGCATGTTGCGTTTATATTTATGTTCAGTATATTTGGCAGTCTTATGGAATGGGGGAAGAAGTTATTCAGGGTCCTGTTGGTTCCAGACTTAGTGCACTGGTACCACTTTCCATTTTTAGGGACTTCCTCTGACACCTGGTGTAGAGGTCCTGGATGGCAGGGAGCTCGGCCCCAGTGATGTACTGGGCAGTACACACTATCCTCTATATGCCAAGCAGTTGCTATAAAAAGTTGCCATAAAATGTGGTTCTGTTGCCAGTCAAGATGCTTTCAGTGGTGCAACTATATAACTTTTTGAGGATTTGAGGGCCCATGTCAAATCTTTTCAGCCATCCTGAGGGAGAAGAGGCGTTGTTGTGCCCTCTTCATGACTGTGTTGGTGTGTGTGGCCCATGATAGATCCTTGATGTGAATACCCGTTCCACTACAGCTCCATCGAGGTGAATGGGGGCGTGCTCGGCCCTCTGTTTTATTGTAGTCCACGATCAGCTCCTTTGTCTTGCTGACGTTGAGGGAGAGGTTGTCCTGGCTAGGTCTCTGTCTCATCGCCGTCGTGATCAGGACTATCATCGTCATCTACAGTTAAGGATGGTGTTGGAGTCGTGCACTGCCACGCAGTCGTGGGTGAACAGGGAGTACATGAGGGGACTAAGCACACACCCCCGAGGGCCCCCTGTGTTGAGGGTCAGTGTGGCGGGTGTGTTTTTGCCTACCCTCACCACCTGGGGGTGGCCCGTCAGGAAGTCCAGGGTCCTGCAGAGGGAGGTGTTCAGTCCCAGGGTCCTTAGCTTAGTGATGAGCTTGGAGGGCACTATGGTGTTGAACTCTGAGCTGTAGTCAATGAACAGCATTCTCACATAGGTGTTCCTCTTGTCAATGTGGGAGAGTACAGCGTGGAGTGCAATAGAGAGTGTGTCATCTGTAGATCTGTTGGGGGGGTATGTGAATTAGTGGGTGGAGGGAGTCTGGGATGATGGTGTTGATGTGAGCCATGACCAGCCTTTCAAAGCACTTCATGGTTACAGATGTGAGTGCTTCCAGGGTGATCGTCATTTAGACAGGTTACCTTGGCATACAAGTGAAACTCTGTGAATGGCACCCTATTTTTTTGGTCCTTTTTATTTGAGCCCTTTGATAGGTGATATATTTGGGGCAGTGAGGCGGTAAATTGAAAATTATATGCTGAAGTGCCTTGATATATTCAAGTTCATTTCATGAAGATGGGGGAATTTCCCACAGCCTTGTAGCAAAGGGATGGTTTATGTGTGTTTGTCTATGTGTGTCGCCAGCCTCGTTCCTGGGTCTGTGAGTCAGTGTGTCCGTCACTGTCGGCAATGCTCTTACTATGACATACACACACGGACACACAAACACGGACACAAACAGACTTGTCAGACCTGTTTCCCCTGTGTCTCGGTAGACTGAGGGAGACGTGTGTGCGCGTGTGTGTGTTAGAACTGGGACAATAAACCAAAAATGATCGACACCGACCAAACCGACCACTTATTGTGGACATTTTGTTGATATTGTTCATTATTATAAATAACCTAAAGGGCGCTACTAGAGAAATGTGATGTTTGAAATTAAATAAATAAATATGTAGGTGCAGGTAAATATAGGTAAATATGTAGGTAAATATGTATATAATGTGTTTAATCAAAACAACATAATCATTGCAATCACTCTAAGTCTGTTTTCTTTTTGTTACCATTGGCTGTTTTTGACTGTTAGGCCTACGTGCCTCTCTGCATGTGTGCACTTCAGGAGTGAAATGCTAGGTTGAGTGTGTGTCAGAGTTATAGCTGTTTGTCCTGCCAGCCACACGATAGATTTACTGGCAATAAGACTCTCCTAGCTCACTGTTTGTAGGTTCTCACACACGTTATGCACCTGCCCAGGGTACAGGAATGAAGGACTGCTACCACTTGAAAACAGATGAGAACAAAAAAAGATAACCTACTAGAGATGAAGAGAGAGACAAAGAGAGTGAGTGAGAGAGAGAGAGAGTAAATGGAGTGCTGAATTGGTTAAAATAAGATACATTGAGAGAAAGGAAGGGATCAGAGAGAAAGAGTGGAGAGGGCAGAGAGAGAAAAGAGAGGAGGGTGAGAGCGGAGTCAGGGAAAGAGAGAGCGAGAAGGTGAAACAGAGCAAGAGGGCAGGGAGAGAAAAGAGAGGAGGGTGAGAGCGGAGTCAGGGAACGAAAAGAGAGGAGGGTGAGAGAGATGAGTAAGGGAATGAGAGAGAGAAAGGCATGCGGAAAGTTCTTTCTCCCGGTGCATAATGACAGTTCCCACGCGATAGAGAGGTCATGTTACCTTCCTTCTGTCACTGGTCACACCAGACACTGCAGCTTCTCCACACATCATAATATATATCAGCTCAGAGGAGAAGTGTTCTGCTCTGAGGTCACATTCCGTGTGTGTTGCACACGCAGCTACGTGGGTGCGTAATCTTTTGTGTCTGTATGCACAGTACGTATGGATGTGTGCGTTCTTTAAACCATTATCTCTTGACATAGATGATTTAAACAGTTGACATTTTGGCCTGTCAGGTGTCTATTTCTTTTTTAACTAGGCAAGTAATTTAAGAACAAATTAATATTTACAATGACAGCCTACCTGGACATCGCTGGGCCAATTGTGCGCTGCCCTATGAGACTCCCAATCACGTCCGGTTCTGATACAGTCTGGATTCGAACCAGGGTGTCTGTAGTGACGCCTCAAGCACTAAAATGCAGTGCCTTAGACCAATGCACCACTCGGGAACCTTCACACTTCTATGCTTGTGCAAACTATGACTTAAGCACTCATTTGTATTTGTAGTGTTGTCACGATACCAGCATTTCGACTTCGATGCCAGATTTAGTATCACAATACTCAATACCATCACGATACACGATATCAAAACGATCCCACAGCAAAAAAATAAGACGTTAGCAAAGGTAACTAAGTGGCTCTTGATCTCAACAGATAAACTCAGCTACTGCTCTGTTCATTCGCTGGTCATCTTTTGAGTTCAATATCACATTTGATTTTTTTTTATATCAACATTTTTCAGACAGCCATGTATGCATTAATGAATCAATTAGACAATCATGCAATCACTTTGACTTAGTTTTTACCAATCTGACTCCATAACAACATAATGGTAATAATTTATTTGAATGGTAAAGCTATATTGATAAACTGGGTTAATCAATATGTAGCCTAGACCTATTCACAATACAGGTGCATATTCAATAGGAGTGTTTGCATGCACTGAGATATTGAGCTTGTTTTGGCTGATTTCATGGGGCTACAGATGATAAACAATCTGTTTCCCTTCCATTTGGGATTTGTTGTACTGATCAACCACATTGGCATAGAAGTTGCTTGTTTTATAAAAATGTCTCTCTAACTATTAATGATGTCATTCAGGAAGCGTCGGAGCACAGTCAGTTTGCAATAGATCATTTCTGTGAGAGACGTTTGAGAGACTGAATAAGTGAATGATTGCCAGTTTTCGCTGGCAATCAGCAATGAAATCTGCATATGTTGTGTTATGATTTGCATATGATCACAAACAAAGTACTAGGGTAGTGAATTGATGTTAGCTTTAGCTAACAATGAAAGTTAGCCTACAAAACTGGAAGCTACCGGCATCTTCTTGCATTGTAATGTGTTCTAGCCTGTAAGGACATTGTTTTGCGAACAGTAATTAACAGTTTCAACATTTCTTCAAGGTTGTTAACTTCTGTGCTTGAGAGGGGAGCTAACATGATGCAGCCCAGACTCCCAGTGCAGGCTAGTAGTGAGTAAGTGGAGCAGACAGGATGCTCTACAATAAGAGGTCTGCTGTGCTAATAGACAGGCCTGATCAGTGAGGCACATTTGACAGATGTACCGAGAGTAACAGAAATTCTAGTACCAAACCGTTTTTTCATCTTCTAGTATGGAAAAAGTTTCGGTGTACCGTGCAGCAGTAGTGAATGTGCTCTGAAACCACCTCTGTCTGCCCTTCTATGTGGAAGTCATATGCTCACATTCAAATATTGTCTCCTATTTGCAAAACAAACTCTGTGGTTGCATGTGTATGACATCATTCCTATTTAAATGCCTTGTGGTCAAACCATCATTCTGGGAAAGGTTTGTCTGTTTAACCCATAAATGTGACTGAATTCAGGAACATGAGCTTATTTCTACTTTACAAAAGTAGAGACTCAGAGCTTCAACATGTTATATCAGACACTGCAGTTGGGGAAGCATGGGAACATTATGCTTCTTTGAAATTCTATGAACTTGTTATCCCACTTTGGAGACAAGTTGGAGAAAATAGCCTTAAATGATTCTCACACTTTCTAGAGAGCTCTTCTTTGTTTATGCCCATTCAGGATTGTTCACACCCTCTTATGCCTTAGCCCAACCCATCTCTTTAAGAATTCACATCTAAAGGCATGAGTCAGCATGGTATTGTCCTCCAGGAAGTAGTCGCTCTATTACCCCCCTCCATTATCTCAGCCAATCATGGATCCTGCTTTTCTCCCTACGTAGCACAGTGTTTTCTATGTCGCTAAACTAGACTCATAATTGTATCTTTCTATTCATATTTGCAGATTCCGGACCTGTTTGTAATTAAGGGAAATGCAATTTCACACATTCAAGAAGTCATTTCTGTACAAAATAAATAAATAATACTAAATTAAGAGTTTATTTCCAAAATGATATATTCATCAAGTTTTCACATTTGACTTTCTTCAATAGAAACGATTGCTTGTAGGTACTGTACCTTCATGTGTGTGTAAAATATTATTGTGCTCAGATTTTTTAATAGTAGATTTTAGATGTATTACAATGAGTTTTTTTCCAAAGAGCTATATGTTCATTGTTTAGCTAGAATGGAATGTTTGTATCCTGTATATCTGACTGTGATATGTGGTTGTGCCAGCTAGCTATCTTAAGATCAATACACTAACTGTAAGTCGCTGTGGATAAGAGCATCTGATAAATGACTAAAATGTACAATGTAAATGTTTTACATGCAGATCTCATATTACTGTATTAATTCATTATTATTTTTATTTTTACCCCGCAAATGCATAATTTGTACAGTTCTTTATAATTAATGTAGTTATGTGTTACGTTAGACGGTGTAAAACCTAGCAGTGCTACTTATTTCTCTGAGAGGGAGGCAGATATATAGTGTTTTTCAAAACAACAAAAAAATGATTGTTGGTATCTGAAGTGAAACCATCAAGTGATAGACTATCATTGAACAACCACATTCCATGATTAGATAGATATTGAAAAAACACACCAATCTCATTCATAATTTCTTTCCAGAAAAAAAGCAAATTGACCAACTTTTCTGAAAGTAGATATATATAGTTTTGGAATGAAACTCTTCAAATATACTGTATTTATACATTATTAATTATTATTCATATTGTTATTTTTTTAAACTGCACTAGGAAATAGCATCAAACGCCCTCAACCCTGAATCCGGCCACATATGGTAGCATCCATAGACATGTTTCTGCAATAGGCTGTTGCTTAGAAATCATGCGTTGATGTGTTTCAAACACTGCAGACCAAATTCTGGGGAAGCATAATGCTGCACAGTAGAACATGTTATGTTTGACAGTGATGAAACCAGCTGTACACATCTTGGTAATATGTGCTCTATCCCAAAAGGTTATGTTTGGAACTGAGGCTAGATTTCAGGTAGGCCTCAAAATATCTCCAGAGTCCTATGGTACTGATCCAATCTTACTATGAGACCACATAACCTTTTCTCATTGTACTGATCAGTTCTTACTATGAAACCACAATAGCTCTTCTCCCTGTACTGATCAGTTCTTATGAGACCACATCTCCTCTTCTCCCTGTACTGATCTGTTCCTACTATGAGAACATATCACCTCTTCTCCCTGATCAGTTCTTACTATGAGACCACATCACCTCTTCTCCCTGTACTGATCAGTTCTTACTATGAGACCACATCACCTCTTCTCCCTGTACTGATCAGTTCTTACTATGAGATCACATCACCTCTTCTCCCTGATCAGTTCTTACTATGAGACCACATCACCTCTTCTCCCTGTACTGATCAGTTCTTACTATGAGACCACATCACCTCTTCTCCCTGTACTGATCAGTTCTTACTATGAGACCACATCACCTCTTCTCCCTGTACTGATCAGTTCTTGAGACCACATCACATCTTCTCCCTGTACTGATCAGTTCTTACTATGAGACCACATCACCTCTTCTTCCTGTACTGATCAGTTCTTATGAGACCACATCACCTCTTCTCCCTGTAATGATCAGTTCTTACTATGGGACCACATCACCTCTTCTCCCTGTACTGATCTGTTCCTATTAGACCACATCACCTCTTCTCAATGTACTGATCAGTTCTTATGAGACCACATCACATGTTCTCCCTGGACTGATCAGTTCTTATGAGACCACATCACCTCTTCTCCCTGTACTTATCAGTTCTTACTAGGAGACCACATCACCTCTTCTCCCTGTACTGATCAATTCTTACTATGAGACCATATCACCTCTTCTCCCTGTACTGATCAGTTCTTACGAGACCACATCACGTCTTCTCCCTGTACAGATCAGTTCTTATGAGACCACATCACATCTTCTCCCGGTACTGATCTGTTCTTACTATGAGACCACATTACCTCTTCTCCCTGTACTTATCAGTTCCTATGTGACCACATCACCTCTTCTCCCTGTACTGATCAGTTCTTACTATGAGACCACATACCTCTTCTTCCTGTACTGATCAGTTCTTATGAGACCACATCACCTCTTCTCCCTGTAATGATCAGTTCTTACTATGGGACCACATCACTTCTTCTCCCTGTACGGATCTGTTCCTATTAGACCACATCACCTCTTATCAATGTACTGATCAGTTCTTATTAGACCACATCACCTCGTCTCCCTGTACTGATCAGTTCTTACTATGAGACCACATCACCTCTTCTGCCTGTACTGATCAATTCTTACTATGAGACCACATCACCTTTTCTCCCTGTACTGATCAGTTCTTATGAGACCACATCACATCTTCTCCCTGTACTGATCTGTTCTTACTATATGACCACATCACCTCTTCTCCCTGTACGTATCAGTTATTTTGAGATCACATCACCCGTTCTCCCTGTACTGATCTGTTCTTACTATGAGACCACATCACCTCTTCTCCCTGTACTGATCAGTTCTTACTATGAGACCACATCACCTCTTCTCCCTGTACTGATCTGTTCTTACTATGAGACCACATCACCTCTTCTCCCTGTACTGATCAGTTCTTATGAGACCACATCACCTCTTCTCCCTGTACTGATCAGTTCATATGAGACCACATCAAATCTTCTCACTATACTGATCTGTTTTTACTATGAGACCACGTAACCTCTTCTCCCTGTACTGATCTGTTCTTACTATGAGACCACATCACCTCTTCTCCCTGTACTGATCAGTTCTTACTATGAGACCACATCACCTCTTCTTCCTGTACTGATCAGTTCTTATGAGACCACATCACCTCTTCTCCCTGTAATGATCAGTTCTTACTATGGGACCACATCACCTCTTCTCCCTGTACTGATCTGTTCCTAATAGACCACATCACCTCTTCTCAATATACTGATCATTTCTTATGAGACCACATCACATGTTCTCCCTGGACTGATCAGTTCTTATGAGACCACATCACCTCTTCTCCCTGTACTGATCAGTTCTTACTAGGAACCCACATCACCTTTTCTCCCTGTACTGATCAATTCTTACTATGAGACCATATCACCTCTTCTCCCTGTACTGATCAGTTCTTATGAGACTCGATCACCTCTTCTCCCTGTACTGATCAGTTCTTACGAGACCACATCACGTCTTCTCCCTGTACAGATCAGTTCTTATGAGACTACATCACATCTTCTCCCTGTACTGATCTGTTCTTAATATGAGACCACATTACCTCTTCTCCCTGTACTGATCAGTTCTTATTAGACCACATCACCTCTTCTCCCTGTACTGATCAGTTCTTACTATGAGACCACATCACCTCTTCTTCCTGTACTGATCAGTTCTTATGAGACCACATCACCTCTTCTCCCTGTAATGATCAGTTCTTACTATGGGACCACATCGCCTCTTCTCCCTGTACGGATCTGTTCCTATTAGACCACATCACCTCTTATCAATGTACTGATCAGTTCTTATGAGACCACATCGCATCTTCTCCCTGTACAGATCTGTTCTTACTATGAGACCACATCACCTCGTCTCCCTGTACTGATCAGTTCTTATGAGACCTTATCAAATATTCTCCCTGTACTGATTAGTTCTTACTATGAGATCACGTCACCTCTTCTCCCTGTACTGATCAATTCTTACTATGAGACCACATCACCTTTTCTCCCTGTACTGATCAGTTCTTTTGAGACCACATCACATCTTCTCCCTGTACTGATCTGTTCTTATTATATGACCACATCACCTCTTCTCCCTGTATGTATCAGTTATTTTGAGACCACATCACCCGTTCTCCCTGTACTGATCTGTTCTTACTATGAGACCACATCACCTCTTCTCCCTGTACTGATCTGTTCTTAATATGAGACCACATCACCTCTTCTACCTGTACTGATCAGTTCTTATGAGACCATATCACCTCTTCTCCCTGTACTGATCAGTTCATAAGAGACCACATCAAATCTTCTCACTATACTGATCTGTGTTTACTATGAGACCACATAACCTCTTCTCCCTGTACTGATCTGTTCTTACTATGAGACCACATCACCTCTTCTCCCTGTACTGATCTGTTCTTACTATGAGACCACATAACCTATTCTCCCTGTACTGATCTTTTCTTATGAGTCATCATCACCTCTTCTCCCTCTACTGATCGGTTCTTACTATGAGACCGCATCACCCTCTTCTCCCTGATCAGTTCTTACAATGAGACCACATCACCTCTTCTCCCTGTACTGATCTGTTCTTGCTACGAGACCACATCACCTCTTCTCCCTGCACTGATCAGTTCTTACTATGAGACCACATCACCTCTTCTCCCTGATCAGTTCTTACTATGAGACCACATCACCTCTTCTCCCTGATCTGTTCTTCTATGGGACCACATCACCTCTTCTCACTGTACTTATCTGTTCTTATGAGATCACATCACCTCCTCTCCCTGTACTGAACTGTTCTTATGATAACACATCACCTCTTCTCCCTGTACTGATCTGTTCTTACTATGAGACCACATAACCTATTCTCCCTGTACTGATCTTTTCTTATGAGTCATCATCACCTCTTCTACCTCTACTGATCGGTTCTTACTATGAGACCGCATCACCCTCTTCTCCCTGATCAGTTCTTACAATGAGACCACATCACCTCTTCTCCCTGTACTGATCTGTTCTTGCTATGAGACCACATCACCTCTTCTCCCTGCACTGATCTGTTCTTACTATGAGACCACATCACCTCTGCTCCCTGATCAGTTCTTACTATGAGACCACATCACCTCTTCTCCCTGATCTGTTCTTCTATGGGACCACATCACCTCTTCTCACTGTACTTTTCTGTTCTTATGAGATCACATCACCTCCTCTCCCTGTACTGAACTGTTCTTATGATAACACATCACCTATTCTCCCTGTACTGATCTGTTCTTATGAGACCACGTCACCTCTTCTCCCTGTACTGATGAGTTTTCATGAGACCACATCACCTCTTCTCACTGTACTGATCTGTTCTTACTATGAGACAATATCACCTCTTCTCCCTGTACTGATCTGTTAATATGAGACCACATCACCTCTTCTCCCTGTACTGATTAGTTCTTACTATGAGACCACATCACATCTTCTCCCTGTACTGAACTGTTCTTACTATGAGACCACATCACCTCTTCTCCCTGTACTGATCAGTTCTTATGAGAGCATATCACCTCTTCTCCCTGTACTGATCAGTTCTTATGAGACCACATCACCTCTTCTCCCTGTACTGATCTGTTCTTTCTATGAGACCACATCACCTCTTCTCCCTGTACTGATCAGTTCTTACTATGAGACCACATCACCCCTTCTCCCTGTACTTATCTGTTCTTACTATGAGAACATATCACCTATTCTCCCTGTACTGATCAGTTCTTATGAGACCACATCACCTCTTCTCCCTGTACTGATCAGTTCTTACAATGAGACCACATCACCTCTTCTCACTGTTCTGAACTGTTCTTATGAGACCACATCACCTCTTCGTCCTGTTCTGATTAGTTCTTACTATGAGACCACATCACATCTTCTCCCTGTACCGATCAGTTCTTATGAGACCACATCACCTCTTCTCCCTGTACTGATCTGTTCTTATGAGACCACATCACCTCTTCTCACTGTACTGATCTGTTCTAATGAGACCACATCACCTCTTCTCCCTGTACTGATCAGTTTATCTGAGACCACATCACCTCTTCTCCCTGTACTGATCAGTTCGTCTGAGACCACATCACCTCTTCTCACTGTACTGATCTGTTCTTATGAGACCACATCACCTCTTCTCCATGTACTGATTATTTCTTATGAGACCATATCACCTCTTCTCCATCTAGGAGTGCCCTATGTTCTCCCCACATCAGTGTTCATTCCATTCAAATTGACACACATGCACGCATTCTCTTTCTTTTTCTCTTTCTCTTTTTCTTTCTCTCTCTATCGCTCTCGCTGACATCTCCTCCTTCTCCCTTCATCTCTCCACCTCCTCCCTTACTCTGCCCTATGGCAACTGAATTCTAGCGTCTGCCAGCTTGAAACCGTTACAAAAATCCCCCAGCATTCCATTTGTCCTGGCACATTATTGTTTCATTTTTGGAGCGCCTGATGCAGGTACTTAGTACTGCAGGTGCATTTTACCGTGGAGCCAATCGTAGCCTGCGGCATAGTTCTCATGCCTAACATACTCCTGCCCTGCTTGACTAGGGCCAGGGGAACTAGAGAGAGGGAGAGAGCAGGATTTGGCAGATAAAGCGAGAGAGAGGTAGAAAGAGAGAGGGAGAAAAAGGGAGAGAGAGGGATGAAGGGAGCTTTTTGTTTGTGGTTGAGTGCTGTTTTGGCTCCGGGGCTGCTCAGTGTGTGAGCGTGTGTGTCTGCGCGCGCGTGTGTGTGTCCGTGCAACCGCTCAGCATTAGCAACAGGAGCTGTAGTTTTGTCTCTCCGGATGGCATGAATAGCATTCATAATCTCACTCTATCTTTCTTTTTCTCTCACTCTCTTTTTCTCACTCTCTCTTTCTCTCACTATCTCTTGTACTGCAGCTGTTACTCTTTCCCCATCTTCATACTGACCACAATGGAGAGGTAGCATTATCATTACAAGAAGCTCTGAGCTTGACATTGTGTGTGTGTGTGTGTGTGTGTGTGTGTGTGTGTGTGTGTGTGTGTGTGTGTGTGTGTGTGTGTGTGTGTGTGTGTGTGTGTGTGTGTGTGCCTACATGCGTGTGTACAATATGTTTGTGTGTGAGATGTTGTTGTTACATGAGTGTGTGTCCATGCATACTTGATAGCGAGAGACATTCATAAGAATGCATAATATTTTCTCAACCAGTCTTAATGAGGATTTCTCTCTCTCTCTCTCTCTCTCTCTCTCTCTCTCTCTCCCCCTCTTTCTCTCCCTCTTTCTCTCCCTCTCTCTCTCTCTCTCTCTCTCTCTCTCCCTCCTTCTCTCCCTCTCTCTCTCTCTCTCTCTCTCTATCACACACACACACACACACACACACACACACACACACACACACACACACACACACACACACACACACACACACACACACACACACACACACACACACACACACACTCTTTGTTGCTCGGAGCTTCTTGTAATAAGGCTACCCCTCCATTGTGTTCAGTATGAAGATGGGGAAAGAGTACCAGCTGCAGTACAGAGGAAAAGGGAGGGAGAAAACACATACAGCCTTGCTATCTCCACATTCCACCTCAAACCTCACACACACAGCCGAGAGGCAATGGAGGGTATCCAGTCTTGCATTGTTCAGTGTCTGGTTTTAATAATCTGAAGAAGGACAATGTGTCTCCCTGTCAGCTACTGAAGGACCCCTCCTATCTGTCTGTACGGGCAGCTGGCCGCATGCACGGCCATGCGCTATCTCAATGGATGAATCCCCTTCATTCTTTCATTTAGTTACTTCCTCCACATCTTAGCCAAGGGCTATAGACATGAGGTGGAAAACAATAACTGTTTCTTCTTCTTTCTGCTCTGAGAGGAGGCTTGTTGGCGCTATTAGGAGCAAAAGAGGATTGTGGGTGTTTTTATCTTACATCTTTTTTATTTTGGACAGGTGTCCTGTCTAGGTCAGAGATTAGTGCTATCCGCTGACCCTGCCTTTATGTTTTATGTAGAAATATGTTTTCAATTTGGTTAAAATATTTAAATATCTTCTAAACACATACAAGTTAATGATAATGTAAACACCACACACACGCATACACACATAATTCAATTGACTATCCAAAGGACTATGGACAGAAATGAGCTGTTCAGCCATCTTCAGCCATTATGTTAATATGGAGATGCTAATTATTCTGTATTTTCCCTATTCATTTGAACTTTTTGGGCTTCCCAAGCAAATTCTCATTGAAAGCAAGTCCAAGCAGAGGTAGATCTGTTCTATGCGTGCAATTTCTATGCTTCCTGTTCTTAAGTTTAGTTTTTGCATCTTTTACTTTAGGTTTTGTACGCTAGCTTCAAACAGCTGACAATACAATATTTTTGGTTATTGAAAAGGTACTTTACGGTGGTTTAGATGGTACAATGACTGCTTATCTAGTTGCATAATCTGAAATTAGGCAAACTTTCAAATTTGAGCAATTAGGAAATGGCGGAGAAATTTCTGCATATTGCACCTTTAAATCAATTTCACAAGTACAATTTAATAAAGCTTTCATTATATACAAATGTTTTAGTCATAATAATGACACAATGATCCTCACTCATCGACAGAGGTCATCTCGACATAAAATCCCCACCTTGCTACACAGTTTTAAGTGGAACTGGGATGCAACTGACGTTTCTAGGGGTTCTACAGTCTATATTCATAGTTCCACGGAGCTGCTGTTCCACTTTCCCATGATACAACCTGCTGAGCAGCCTCTTCTATTTACAGCCTGTACTGGGGCAACTCCAACAAGTCTTGCTGCGGAAACAAAGAAATAAACAAACAAAAAGAAAAACGAACATTTCATAGTGGCTTTTTATTTAGGTTTGTCTGGGGTTTAATGGACACAGTGGCAGATAAAGAGTGGCGTATATGAGATTTTTACAAAATTATGAGTGAGAGAGACAGAGACAGAGACGGAGAGAGAGAGAGAGAGACAGAGAGAGCAAGAGTGAGACAGAGAGAGAGAGAGAGAGAGGGAGAATAATACCCATTGAAATGAAACATTCCCTATTTCAACTTTCTCTCTCACACTTCCCCCTCTCTTACTCTTTCTGCCTTCTCTCCACACATTTCTATCTTTATTTCCCCTTTAGCTGTGTGTCTCAGGGACTTCCTGAGAGCAAGCCAGTTTCTATAGTTGGAGATAGTATAGTTGCTGGTGTAGTGTGAGCTCCTTGACAGCGCTCTCTAAGTCTTTCCCAGACCCAATTTGCGGGCCTGTCTCTTCCTATAGTGATTGAGGGCCTGTGCTTGTCAGCCAGGGGGTCCCTCAGGGATCTGTGACGCACCCGTCCTCTTTATCAGACCTGGCTGTAGCAGTCAAGGAGGATTTAGTTAACTGTGAGGTAATACACTCCGCACAGAGAGTGTATATATGTGTGTGTGTGCTTCCTTGTGTGTATTTGTGTATGTGCGCATGTGTGAGATATGAAAGCATCCTTTATGTGAGTGTCTATTAGGGATGTGAATGATTGTGTGGTGTGTGTAGCAGGCAGTAGTTAAATCACCTGTGTGGTGTGTGTAGCAGGCAGTAGTTAAATCACCTGTGTGGTGTGTGTAGCAGGCAGTAGTTAAATCACCTGTGTGGTGTGTGTAGCAGGCAGTAGTTAAATCACCTGTGTGGTGTGTGTAGCAGGCAGTAGTTAAATCACCTGTGTGGTGTGTGTAGCAGGCAGTAGTTAAATCACCTGTGTGGTGTGTGTAGCAGGCAGTAGTTAAATCACCTGTGTGGTGTGTGTAGCAGGCAGTAGTTAAATCACCTGTGTGGTGTGTGTAGCAGGCAGTAGTTAAATCACCTGTGTGGTGTGTGTAGCAGGCAGTAGTTAAATCACCTGTGTGGTGTGTGTCTGTGAGCCTCTGTACCTCATTCCAGTCCCCAGTACCCTCCAGAGGAATGAGTGAGTCACGTCCGACGCCAGCACAAGTGGGAAGGCTAATTGTATTTTAATTATGCTGCCATCAAACACACGACTCAGACAGCTGCTTTCCCCCTCATATCCCCTCCTTTACACACACACACACACACACACACACACACACACACACACACACACACACACACACACACACACACACACACACACACACACACACACACACACACACACACACACACACACACACACACACACGAACCAGCGAGGGACCACGTATCCACAGAGCTGTTCATGAAACCAATGGAGTGCAACCGACCTAACATGTCCCTCTTCCTATCACAGCTCCCACATCGCCGAGTGACCTTCTCCACGGCCAATCAGGCTCAAGACCTGCAGGACCCCTCCCAGCACAGCTACTACGACAGCGGATTGGAGGAATCGGAGACCCCCAGCTCCAAATCGTCATCGGGGCCCCGCATTGGGCCCCTGGCCCTGCCTGAGGACCACTACGAGAGGACCACCCCGGACGGCAGTATCGGAGAGATGGAGCACCCGGAGAACGGTAAGAGCAGGTGGTGTTTCCCCCCACTCTTCCTCTTTTCACCCCCTCCTCTTCATCAATTCATCCTTTCTGGAGTGTGCCCTCTACTGTCCACATATGGACTTGAAGAGTGAACACACTGACACATATAAAAGCAATGGGAGTATGACAAGACATGACATTGGTATATAGACGATAGTAAAAGGACCTCTGACAAGACATGATAAATGTAGATAGACGATAGTAACAGGACCTCTAACAAGACATTACATATAAAGAGACTTGCCAAAACTATAGTTTGTAAACAAAAAATGTGTGTCATGGTTGAAAAAAGAGTTTTAATGACTCCAACCTACGTGTATGTAAACTACTGACTTCAACTATATGTAGATAGACGATAGTAACAGGACCTCTGACAAGACATGACATTGGTAGATAGACGATAGTAACAGGACCTCTGACAAGACATGACATTGGTAGATAGACGATAGTAACAGGACCTCTGACAAGACATGACATTGGTGGATAGACGATAGTTAAAGGACCTCTGACAAGACATGACATTGGTAGATAGACGATAGTAACAGGACCTCTGACAAGACATGACATTGGTAGATAGACGATAGTAACAGGACCTCTGACAAGACATGACATTGGTAGATAGACGATAGTAAAAGGACCTCTGACAAGACATGGCATTGGTAGATAGACGATAGTAACAGGACCTCTGACAAGACATGACATTGGTCGATAAATAATAGTTAAAGGACCTCTGACAAGACATTACATATATAGATAGACGATAGTAACAGGACCTCTGACAAGACATGGCATTGGTAGATAGACGATAGTAAAAGGACCTCTGACAAGACATGACATATATAGATAGATGATAGTAACAGGACCTCTGACAAGACATGACATTGGTAGATAGACGATAGTAAAATGACCTCTGACAAGACATTACATATATAGATAGACGATAGTAACAGGACCTCTGACAAGACATGACATTGGTCGATAGACAATAGTAAAATGTCCTCTGACAAGACATCTACAATAGTTATGGCATATAGTGGATAGTATAGTCCAATCAACAGTAAATTACTGACATGATGGTTGTTAAATTGAGCATGCCTTTTATCTATAGCTAGACTTTCTGTTTATAAGTATTCGTTTGATTTGATCTACATGTGGTAAGCCTATAGCATATACTTCTAGTGCAATGTGTTATCCTTGAAATATCTCCCAATGCATTTTGTGACTGTATAGTTCCACACAATGAATGCAGACACAACCCTAACACACAGACACTCACACACTGTAAACATAAACACATGGGTAACACACATTGGTATCGTGAACAGAATGGAGGAGAGAAAGAGAGAGAGAGTGACTGGTAAAATTATGTGTGTATCAGACTCACACAGCCAGTGTAACGGCAAGAGAGACGATCCCTGGCCCAAATGGCAAAGCTGTCCTTACCCATCAGAGAGTACTGTGGGCCGCAGGGAGGGGAAACAGGGAGACTCTTTCTCGCTCTCTCTCGCTTTCCTCCTCTCTCTCTTTCTCTGTACCTGCGCTGGTAGCACGTATGCCATCTGTAAATACAATTACCCACGGCTGCACTCAGACGACCAGTGGCTAGAGCCACCACCCAGCCCAGCGAAAAGGTAAAATGAGGAAAAAAGTGAGGGAAAAATTAAAGGAGGAAAATGTCTTTTTCCCTGTTACATAGTAAATGAGGTCAGGGTGATGGTGGGTGGCAGAGGGAGGGAAGAGGTGGAGGAGGCACGAAAATTCCTCATGTTGAAGGGGTTTCAAGTTAGGAAGATACTGGTGGGGGGGGATCTTCCACTGGGATGGTCAAACTTGTTCTGGCTGCAGGTATTTTCCCAAGGAAGAGTGCACATCTGTTTGGGTCTGTTCGTGTGTATGTGTGTGTGACTGTGACTGTGTGGTGTGCCTGTTCACTTGACAGCAATTACACACAGACTTATGGACGCACTGTCCTTACCAGCTGTGTGCTCTGCACAGAACCGTAACTAGATATCTTTATATATGTATTTTGATGAGCTGATCTGCATACTGAACAAAGCTGCCGTGGAAACCCTTACTCACACATGTATAAGCTCCCGGAAAGCATATTATCTAGTCGCTTATCCTGTGTGTCCCGCTGGCCCACCTGTCACTAGCCTAACAAAGACCCCGCAAGTGTAAATTGACCCTTACAGTGGTGGTCCGTCTTCAGCCGAGCGATTCCAGAACAGTCCCTGAACCAGCAGACCTCCCCCCGCACTGTATTGTGTTCCCGGATCACACGCCGGCACAATGGAGCTAAGAATAGGAGGCAGAGACGTTCAAATAAAAGCCCTCCCTCCCGCAGCATCGCCCCAGATGTCTATAACAGAGCCCATCCAGGAAGAACAGGCCCCAGCTATAAATACACTCCATCTTTCCAACAGCCTCCTACTCAACATAGGCCATCTAATAGGAGCTATGACGGTTGTCCTAGAGCTATATGGCACCACTCAAATCAAATCAAATTTGATTTTGTTGCATGCGCTGAATACAACCTTGCTGTGAAACGCCCTTAACCAACAATGCAGTTGGAGCTCAAAGCAGAGTTAAGAAAATATTTACTAAATAAACTAAAGTAAGAAATAAAATAAAAAGTAACACAATAACAATAACGAGTTCTTGCACAAGGGGTACGGTACCAAGTCAACAGGTTAGTCGAGGCAATTTGTACGGTACTGTGGGAGAGTAAGTGAATGGGTGCTAATGGGACTGAGGTTTGGGGTGAAGGAGGGAGGAAGTTCCTCCTCTGCGGTGCATGTCTTGCTTCGTCAATGTTCCGAACTTTATAGTAGGATGATAACACGACATTACTGTGGTATTATTTCAACACACACACACACACACGCACGCACACACACACGCACGCGCGCACACACACAAGCACGCACGCACACAAACACACACACACACACACACACACACACACACACACACACACACACACACACACACACACACACACAAACTCTTTCCCCCAAAGATAACTGCATCCTCCTAGTAACACAGAGGTCAGGGCAATAGTTAAAGGAAAATAATGGCTGTATTTCTGGATATGACTGATACCGGCTGAATTTCTGGATATGACTAATACCTGCTGTATTTCTGGATATGACTCATACCTGCTGTATTTCTGAAAATGACTCATACCTGCTGTATTTCTGGATATGACTGATACCTGCGACTCATACCTGCTGTATTTCTGGATATGACTCATACCTGCTGTGTTTCTGGATATGACTCATACCTGCTGTATTTCTGGATATGACTGATACCTGCTGTATTTCTGGATATGACTGATACCTGCTGTATTTCTGGATATGACTGATACCGGTTGTATTTCTGGATATGACTGATACCTGCTGTATTTCTGGATATGACTGATACCTGCTGTATTTCTGGATATGACTGATACCGGCTGTATTTCTGGATATGACTCATACCGGCTGTGTTTCTGGATATGACTCATGCGGGCTGTATTTCTGGATATGACTGATACCTGCTGTATTTCTGGATATGACTGATACCTGCTGTATTTCTGCATATGACTGATACCTGCTGTATTTCTGGATATGACTGATACCGGCTGTATTTCTGGATATGACTCATACCGGCTGTATTTCTGGATATGACTCATACCGGCTGTATTTCTGGATATGACTCATACCGGCTGTATTTCCGGATATGACTGATACCTGCTGTATTTCTGGATATGACTGATACCGGCTGTATTTCTGGATATGACTCATACCGGCTGTATATCTGGATATGACTCATACCGGCTGTATTTCTGGATATGACTGATACCTGCTGTATTTCTGGATATGACTCATACCGGCTGTATTTCTGGATATGACTGATACCTGCTGTATTTCTGGATATGACTGATACCTGCTGTATTTCTGGATATGACTCATACCGGCTGTATTTCTGTGTATGACTCATACCTGCTGTATTTCTGGATATGACTCATACCGGCTGTATATCTGGATATTACTGATACTGGCTGTATTTCTGGATATGACTCATACCGGCTGTATTTCTGGATATGACTGATACCTGCTGTATTTCTGGATATGACTGATACCTGCTGTATTTCTGGAAATGACTCATACCGGCTGTATTTCTGGATATGACTGATACCTGCTGTATTTCTGGATATGACTGATACCGGCTGTATTTCTGGATATGACTCATACCGGCTGTATTTCTGGATATGACTGATACCTGCTGTGTTTCTGGATATGACTCACATCGGCTGTATTTCTGGATATGCATCACAACGGCTGTATTTCTGGATATGACTCATACCGGCTGTATTTCTGGATATGACTGATACAGGCTGTATTTCTGGATATGCCTCATACTGGCTTTATTTCTGGATATGACTCATATCGGCTGTATTTGTATGTATTCATCATACTGGCTGTATTTACAGTGCGCTCGGAAAGTATTCAGACCCCTTGAATTTTTCCACATTTTGTTGCGTTACAGCCCTATTCCCAAAAATTTGTTTTTTGTTTTTATTATCTCATCAATCTACACAATACCCCATAATGACAAAGCAAAAACAGGTTTTTATATATTTTTGCAAATGTATTATAAAGAAAAAACAGAAATACATTATTTAAATAAATATTCACACCCTTTGACATGAGACTTGAAATTGAGCTCAGGTGCATCCTGTTTCCATTGATCATCCTTGAGCTGTGTCTACAACTTGATTGGAGTCCACCTGTTGTACATTCAATTGATTGGACATGATTTGGAAAGGCACACACACCTGTCTATATAATGCCCCACAGTTGACCAAGCCATGAGGTCAAAGGAATTGTCTGTAGTGCTCCGAGACCACCCCTGCCGTAAAGCATGGGGATGTTTTTCAGCATCAGGTACTGGGAGACTAGTCCGGATCGAGGGTATGATGACTGGAGCAAAGTACAAAGAGATCCTTGATGAAAACCTGCTCCAGTGTGCTCAGGACCTCAGACTAGGGTGGAGGTTTACCTTCTAACAGGACAACGAATCCAAGCACACAGCCAAGACAGTGCAAGGAATGGCTTCGGGGCCAGTCTTTGAATGTCCTTGAGTGGCCCAGCCAGAGCCCGGACTTGAAGCTGATCGAACATCTCTGGAAAGGCCTGAAAATAGCTGTGCAGCGATGCTCCCCACCCAACCTGACAGAGCTTGCTAGGATCTGCAGAGAAGAATGGGAGAATCTTCCCAAATACAGGTGTACCAAGATTGTAGCGTCATACCCAAGGAGACTCAAGACTGTAATCGCTGCCAAAGGTGCTTCAACACAGTACTGAGTAAAGGGTCTGAATACTTATGTAAATGTGATATATCTGTGTTACATTGTCAATACATTTGCAAAACAAATCTAAAAATCTGTTTTGCTTTGTCATTGTGTGTTGTGTATTGTGTATTGTGTATTGTGTGTAGATTGATGAGGGGGGGGAAACATATTGATCAATTTTAGAATAAGGCTGTGATGTAACAAAATGTGGAAAAAGTCAAGGAGTCTGAATACCTTCTGAATCACTGTATGCATCATACCGGCTGTATGTATTTTGAAAGTTATGTATTTTGAAAGTTATGCATCTTGAAAACTTGATATCCGTCATTGCAAAACATTTTGGGACTATATCAACAATGGACTAATGACACAAATACCCCAAAAATAATAGTTTCTCATTTGAGAGACCAGCCCAATAGCCAGCTAACAAGACCATCACTGTACAACACTCCCAACGTCCCTGGTCTGTGTCCAGACGCTATCCACAGCCTCTTATTCACCTCTATCTGGTCATCCAGCAGTCCCCGTATACATGGGTTCCTCTTGGCAAGATAATGGAGAGTAATTCCATTACCCCGGGCCTGGATCCCTTGTGTGTTTCCTGCAGACCCCCTCCTCGCCCTCCTAATGTGCTCATTTCCTCCTTCTAATAGGGCTGGGTGTCTGTGGAGCCCCTGGGAAAATGAGGGAGAAAGAGTCCAGGTGTAGGATCATAATTTGATGCCGAGGAATTTCCTGCACAACAGGAAACGCAAACCTATAGTGTATCTAAGGTCTAAAAAGGCTTCTAAAGATGTCCATTAATTATAATCCACATAATAATTCACATTTCCTGCTACTGTAGGATTATTTTCCAGCTGTAGCGAACTAGCTCAAATTAAGATCCTGCATCTGTAGGAGAGGAGAGGGAGGGAGAATGGGAGAGGGTGAAAGGCAATGTGGTTTGGTGCAATGAGATGGGGGGATAGAGAGAGAGTCTTCATGGAAAGGTAATAAAAAGAGGGAGAATGATGGGTGCTGTTGTCTCTATCATATAGGTCATCTCAGTGAGAGGAGGCTGGTTGGAGGAGCTATAGGAGGACGTGCTGATTGTAATGGCTGGAATGGAATAAATGGAACGATACCAAACACATCAAACAAATAGAAACCACATGTTTGACTTTGTTCCATTCTAGCCAATACAATGACCCCATCATCTTATAGCTCATCCCACCACCCTCCTCTGATCTCAGGGTAATGCTTCTTCCAATGGAAAAGCCATGTGTACAGTGTGAGGGTATAGAGCAGGGGTATTCAAGTCTTACCCTGTGAGGTCTGGACTACTGCTGATTTTCATTAATTGCACCCACCTGGTGTCCCAGGTCTAAATTAGTCCCTGATTACAGGGGAACTATGGGGAGAAAAAAGCAGTGGAACTGACTTCGAGGTCCAGAGTTGAATATGAGTGTAGAGTGTTACGGAGCTATAGGGGGATATGGCTATCAGGAAGCTGTTTGCTTGGGATTATAACTCCAATCCAAGAAAATCATTACTAGTGTAACACTGGCTCCTAGGGATGTGATACGAGGGGTTCTATGATGATGGTGATGATGATCACTATGATGATGATCACTATGATGATGGTGGTGATGATGATGACCAATATGATGATGATGTTCACTACGATGATGGTGGTGATGATGATAATCACTATAATGATGGTGGTGATGATGATAATCACTATGATGATGATGATGGTGATGATGATCACTATGATGATGGTGATTATGTGATGATCACAATGATGATGGTGGTGATGAGGATCACTATGATTATGGTGGTGGTGGTGATGATCATGATCATGATGATGATGATGATCACTATGATGATGGTGGTGATGATGATGTTGATGATGGTGGTGATGATGAACATTATGATGATGAGGTGATGCTGATCACTATGATGATGGTGATGGTGGTGATGAGGATCACTATGATGATGATGGTGGTGGTGATGATGATCACTATGATGATGGTGATGGTGATGATGATCACTATGATGTTGTTGGTGATGATCACTATGATGATGATGGTGGTGATGATGATGGTCACCATGATGATGGTGATGATGATGATGATGGTCATGATGATTGTCACTGATGATGATGACTATGATGATGATCACTATGATGATGGTGGTGATGATGATAGTGATCACTATGATGATGAAGTGATGATGCTGATCACTATGATGAAGATGGTTATGATGATGAGGATCACTATGATGATGGTGATGATGATGATCATGATGATGATGGTGATGATGATAGTGATCACTATGATGATGATGATCACTGTGATGATGATGATCACTGTGAAGATGATGATACTGATCACTATGATGATGATGGTGTTGATGATCACTATGATGATGGTGGTGATGATGATGATCACTTTGATGATGATGGTGGTGATGATGATGATGACCACTATGATGATGGTGGTGGTGATGATGATGATCACTATGATGATGATGGTGATGATGATCACTATGATGATGGTGTTGGTGGTGATGATCACGATGATGATGATGATGATGATGGTGATGATGATGATGATGATGATGATCACTATTATGATGGTGGTGCTGATGATGATGATCACTATGATGATGGTGGTGATGACGATGATCACTATGATGTTGTTGGTGATGATGATGATGACCACTAGGATGATGATGGTTGTGATGATGACGGTCACCCTGATGGTGGTGATGATGATGGTCACCATGATGATGGTGATGATGATGGTCACTGATGATGATGACTATGATGATGATCACTATGATGATGGTGCTGATGATGATAGTGATCACTATGATGATGATGTGATGATGATGATCACAATGATGAAGATGGTTATGATGATAGTGATCACTATGATGATGATGATAATGACCACTATGATGATGCTGATCATGGTTGTGGTAATGATGATAATGATCACTATGATGGTGGTGGTGATGATGATGATCACTATGATGATGATCACGATGATGATGGTGATGATCATAGTGATCACTATGATGATGATGATAATGACCACTATGATGATGCTGATCATGGTTGTGGTAATGATCACTATGAAGATGATGGTGGTGATGATTAGGATCACTATGATGATGATGTTGGTGATGATGATGATCACTATGATGATGGTGGTTGTGATGATGATGATCACTATGATGATGATAGTGATGATGATGATGATGATGATCACTAAGATAATGGTGGTGGTGATGATGATGATCACTATGATGATGGTGATGATGATGATCACTATGATGACGATGTGGTGATGATGATCACTATGATGGTGGTGATGAATGATCACTATGATAATGGTGGTGATGATGATGATCACTATGATGATGATGATGATCACTATGATGATGGTGGTGATGATGGTAGTGATTATTATGATAATGATGGTGGTGATGATGATTATGATCCCATTGATGATGGTGATGATGATGGTCACTGATGATGCTGATGATGATAATGATCACTATGATGATGCTGATCATGACGGTGATGATGATGATGATGGTGGTGATGATGATGATGATGATTCATATGAACCACTTTTTCTTCACTTTGACAATGATGATGAGTATGGTGGTGGTGATGATGGTGATGATGATGATGATGACGGTGATGATGAATATGGTGATGATGATGATGAATATGGTGGTGATGATGATATGAACCACTATTTCTTCACTTTGACAATGATGACGAGTCTGCTGTTCCCACATGCTTCAAGAGGGCCACCATTGTTCCTGTTCCCAAGAAAGCTAAGGTAACTGAGCTAAATGACTACCGCCCCGTAGCACTCACATCCGTCATCATGAAGTGCTTTGAGAGACTAGTCAAGGACCATATCACCTCCACCCTACCTGACACCCTAGACCCACTCCAATTTGCTTACCGCCCAAATAGGTCCACAGACGATGCAATCTCAACCACACTGCACACTGCCCTAACCCATCTGGACAAGAGGAATACCTATGTGAGAATGCTGTTCATCGACTACAGCTCGGCATTCAACACCATAGTACCCTCCAAGCTCGTCATCAAGCTCGAGACCCTGGGTCTCGACCCCGCCCTGTGCAACTGGGTACTGGACTTCCTGACGGGCCGCCCCCAGGTGGTGAGGGTAGGCAACAACATCTCCTCCCCGCTGATCCTCAACACTGGGGCCCCACAAGGTTGCGTTCTGAGCCCTCTCCTGTACTCCCTGTTCACCCACGACTGCGTGGCCACGCACGCCTCCAACTCAATCATCAAGTTTGCGGACGACACAACAGTGGTAGGCTTGATTACCAACAACGATGAGACGGCCTACAGGGAGGAGGTGAGGGCCCTCGGAGTGTGGTGTCAGGAAAACAACCTCACACTCAACGTCAACAAAACTAAGGAGATGATTGTGGACTTCAGGAAACAGCAGAGGGAACACCCCCCTATCCACATCGATGGAACAGTAGTGGAGAGGGTAGCAAGTTTTAAGTTCCTCGGCATACACATCACAGACAAACTGAATTGGTCCACTCACACAGACAGCATCGTGAAGAAGGCGCAGCAGCGCCTCTTCAACCTCAGGAGGCTGAAGAAATTCGGCTTGTCACCAAAAGCACTCACAAACTTCTACAGATGCACAATCGAGAGCATCCTGGCGGGCTGTATCACCGCCTGGTATGGCAACTGCACCGCCCTCAACCGTAAGGCTCTCCAGAGGGTAGTGAGGTCTGCACAACGCATCACCGGGGGCAAACTACCTGCCCTCCAGGACACCTACACCACCCGATGTCACAGGAAGGCCATAAAGATCATCAAGGACATCAACCACCCGAGCCACTGCCTGTTCACCCCGCTATCATCCAGAAGGCGAGGTCAGTACAGGTGCATCAAAGCTGGGACCGAGAGACTGAAAAACAGCTTCTATCTCAAGGCCATCAGACTGTTAAACAGCCACCACTAACACTGAGTGGCTGCTGCCAACACACTGACACTGACTCAACTCCAGCCACTTTAATAATGGGAATTGATGGGAAATGATGTAAATATATCACTAGCCACTTTAAACAATGCTACCTTATATAAATGTTACTTACCCTACATTATTCATCTCATACGCATACGTATATACTGTACTCTATATCATCGACGGTATCCTTATGTAATACTTGTATCACTAGCCACTTTATACCATACTATGCCACTTTGTTTACATACTCATCTCATTTGTACATACTGTACCCGATACCATCTACTGTATCTTGCCTATGCTGCTCTGTACCATCACTCATTCATATATCCTTATGTACATATTCTTTATCCCCTTACACTGTGTACAAGACAGTAGTTTGGAATTGTTAGTTAGATTACTTGTTATTACTGCATTGTCGGAACTAGAAGCACAAGCATTTCGCTACACTCGCATTAACATCTGCTAACCATGTGTATGTGACAAATAAAATTTGATTTGATTTGATTTGATTATCATGGTGATTGTTCAACACTCCTTCACTTCCTGTGGGCCATGCTTAGAAAACATTTACATCTCCATCTCCAGTACAACATGGAGCGTCCGCCCTGCTCTCTCAATCACATCAGATCTCAATCTTCCCCAGCATCAAGTAGAAATGCATTGAGAGCAGGCAGGGAAGAGGGCAAACCGCCATTCAGATAATTACGTTACATTTGGGAGTAGCTTCATGCATTATCGAAGGGGAGGGCTGGCTGCTGAGTGTCTGTCTGGGCCGCTGTGGTGGTTAGGGATGATTATAAGGCTGCTCAGCGGTCCCCTGTTGGTATGGAGACGATTGCAGCCCTCTTTTGCGACGTGGGGTGGAGAGTCTGTGTGTGTGAGAACTCCGATAGTGCAGATGGTCCTCAGCGATATGCATAGCCATTCTTTCAGACACACTATCCTCATCCCTCAGGCACTGTAAGGTATTGCCACGAGAGAGAGAGAGAGAGAGACAGAGACACAGAGAGAAAGAGAACTGCACTGTAGTAGGAAGAGGATCACAGACACTGCTGGGTTTCTGACTGGCGGGAGGGGTTGAGAAGGAAAAAAGTGGACGGGGAGAGGAACAGAGAGACCAATTATTTTCTTTATATTCAGTTGATGGGCAATGCTTTTGACATGCATCTGTGCATATGCACGTGTGTGTGTGTGTGTTTGTGTGTGTGTGTGTGTGTGTGTGTGTGTGTGTTGTAATCATACAGTATACCAGCCCATCCCTATCCCAAAGCCCTGCCCCTCTCTCCCAAGCCTCAGCCTTATCTCACGATTGCATCAGCCGTACAATAATGGGTCAGAAAACATATGCACACAAACAAACATGCGTACATACAAATGATGTCTTAGGGAGAGAGACACAGGGAGATAAGGGAAAACGTCTTAACCCTTTGAACATCTGTGCCATTGTCAGGGTCTGTATCCGAGCACTACTTAAGCGTGTCTCGTGTGATGAGGACGTCACGTAAAATGCCCATTACGCTCTGGTTTGCAGACCAAATTGCCAAATAGCTTCCCGCAGACCGCCTCGCTCTGCCTCCCTCCTTCCAACTTCCTCCCTCCTCCGCCCATCCCCATTAAACCAACACACATCGAGGGAAATCAACTCCATCATTTGTTTCAAATGAGCAAACAGCTACTTTTTTCCGTAACGGTATACAACATCCAATCTGTCCCCAAAAGATTCAATCATCAGCCTTATTTAAGATTGCAAAACACAGGAAGTAGTTTTGATAGTCCCAAAACAAGCCCAGATGGAAGTAGATTTTGTATTATTTTTTGTCGTCGGGAGATGGGAAATGATGCTTTACCAACTGTCTTAACACTCGAACAGCTGAGGCTTTCAGCCTATAAGTATCTGCCAGAGAACGCTGTGGGGCACCCCCTTTAGCAAACACATCAGATTCATCTACTGCTTTGTTATCAACCTAAATATAATGATTGATTGATTGAATGAAGTCATGTCTTGAGAATAATTTGTATATTTTGATTAATTTTATATTGTATATTTTGACGTGAATAAAATGCATGTAAAGATAGGTTTTATATTATACTGCAGCACATTTTTGACATTTAAAAAAAAACACCACAATGTAATACATTTGATTCGAAGATTTGATTAGTATTTTTTTTTTTTTTTACCTTTATTTAAGTAGGCAAGTCAGTTAAGAACAAATTCTTATTTTCAATTACAGCCTAGGAACATTGGGTTAATGCCTGTTCAGGGTCAGCTCGGGGATTTGAACTTGCAACCTTTCGGTTACTGCCGCCCAATAATAGAGTTATAGTAAGTAATATGGTCCAGTAACAGCTTCGTTTTACAAAGTAAAGCGTAAAAGAGAATATCAACCCGCAAGGCGCGCAGGTCAAATGAATTGCCGTAAACACATGCGCCAACGCTTGATAAATAGTACATAACACAAATATAAAGAATAAAGAAATATTTGTGGAAATGTATGAGAACAAGATTAATGTATTGATTGTACGGGAGGGAGACTGTATTGTGCCCTTACCCATACCTTTACACAGGAATCAATCTCCTCTTCTCTCCTCCATTATGCTCCGACATCACAGTCGGCTTCGGTGCCTTGTGTGAGCAAGACCCAAAAAGAAATCAGTTGCACTGCACACAGTTTTTATGGGCCTTGTTTCCGTGTACACCTGCCGACCTGGCAATGTTTCTTCTCTTCTCTCCTGGGTGAGCTGTGGTGCACGGGGAGAAGGATGCTTTCCCTGTTAGACCTGTTCAGTCTCTCAGGCTTCTGAGGCTCAAAGTCAACATCAGAATCACAGGAAGTCCCCACAATGTCACCAGTTTTCAGGTTTCAGGCTCAATATCTGATCCTCCATCCGACTCCAGCTCATCCAAATTCTGTAACATCTGCTATGCTATAAGCGTCCATTTGTTTGGTTTGGCATGCCATTGTGACCTACACACGTTGTACATTGTACTTAATATCTGATTTGAATCTCTCCGAGGGGAGATTAAATACCATTTCCAGCCTTTCTAAATAAAAAAATTAGACTGCCCCAAATTATTCACAATTACACTATTGTTCTAAAATCAATTACCTTCTTCATCCCACTTATCATTCAGATCATACAACGTCATGTGCACAAATGTCAGTTTCTATCATTCCTACATCCAATTCATTCAGTGTGGAGAGAGACACATTATCACCTGGGTACCAATGTCCTAAAGCTCATTTGTCTTGAGCCCTTAATGTAGTACTAGGTGGAAGAAACAGGTAAACGGCCTTTAAATACCTTTCTGTTTTTGATAAAGAAATTCTGATAACTGAACAATGTTAGATCTGAATATTTTGGAAGAGTCAGGGAAGGAGCAGGACGTTGCTTTCAAAGTAGCAGATTTATTTACAAAATCAAACGTCAGTGGCCGTTGGCCTATGACGGTTTTATTGTTAAAGATATGACAGACAATACTTCCAGGTTTTATGTTTAAAAAATGTAACAGTTGCTCTGCATCTTAATTTGTTGTCAACAACATGAAAAAATAAATGCTTTCTCCTTGTTTTCTCATTTCCAGCTGCTTTTCATTGGAAACGAGGGACACTTCCACCTGTCTTCTAAACACTGCCCATCTGATATTATGTGCACTACCGTTCAAAGGTTTGGGGTCACGTAGACCTTTTCTTGTTTTCAAAAGAAAAGCACATTTTTTGTCCATTAAAATAACATCAAATTGATCAGAAATACAGTATAGACATTGTTAATTTTGTAAATGACAGTTTTTTTATGGAATATCTACATAGGCGTAAAGAGGCCCATTATCAGCAACTATCACTCCTGTGTTCCAATGGCACGTTGTGTTAGCTTATCCATGTTTATCATTTTAAAAGGATAATTAATCATTAGAAAACCCTTTTGTAATTATGCTAGCACAGCTAAAAACTGTTGTACTGATTAAAGAAGCAATAAATCTGGTCGTCTTTAGATTAGTTGAGTATCTGGAGCATCGGCATTTGTGGGTTCGATTACAGGCTCAAAATGGCCAGAAAAAAATACCTTTCTTCTGAAATTCGTCAGTCTATTCTTGTTCTGAGAAACGAAGGCTATTACATGTGAGAAATTGCCAAGAAACTGAAGATCTCATACAACTCATTGTACTACTCTCTTCATAGAACAGTGCAAACTGGCTCAAACCAGAATATAAAGAGGAGTGGGAAGCCCCGGTGCACAACTGAGCAAGAGGACAAGTACATTAGAGTGTCTAGAAGTATCAAAAGTAAAAGTAGAAAGCATTTCAAATTCCTTATATTAAGAAAACCAGGCGGCACCATTTTCTTGTTTTTTTTTAGCCAGGGGCACACTCCAACACTCAGACATCATTTACAATGAAGCATGAGTTTTGTGAGTCTGCCAGATCAGAGGCAGTAGGGAGGAACATGAATGATTTCTTGGTAAGTGTGTGATTTAGAACGTTTCCTGTCCTGCTAAGCCTTCAAAATGTTACAAGTACTTTTGGGTGTCAGGGAAAATGTATGGAGTAGAAAGTACATCATTTTCTTTAGGAATGTAGTGAAGTTAAAGTAAAAGTTGACCAAAATATAAATAGTAAAGTACAGATACCCCAAAAACTGCTTAAGTAGTACTTTTACGTATTTTTACTTAAGTACTTTACACCACTGTTCAGTTGGTGCGCCTGTTCCAGCTGTTGGGAATAGTTGACTGTGTATTTCACTCAACAGTCTGGTCTACCGCACTCAATCCAACATCCTGATAAAAACAACTCCAACATGTTTCCTCTCAACTGAAAAAACGTGTCCTGGGTACATTTTCATCTGGATGTTGGGTTGAGCACACTTCACAAAATTCAGCCTTTCTCTTGTTTTTAAATGTCCACCAACCCTTAAAGGCATTTCCCATGATAAACAATGAACAGACAATCTTTAGGGGATGAACCCCTGAGAGGGAGAGATGGAAGAAGAGAGGAATGAGCCATTCAGGTCATTAGGTCACAGTGGTGGGCACGTCAGTGGAGCGCAACACCACCATCTGTTCATGTGCCTATTTTGTTGTTTTTTGGTTCCTATGGGGGTCTTTGCTCTTTGACATTTGTCCTGTAAACCCCCTCCATCATGTCCCCTCCTCACTCTCTAAGTCCACAACAAGAGGGAGGAGAGGAAATTGGGGAATGAGGGACTGAGGTAACGAGAGGGGAGAGAAAGGAGTGGGAGGATTGGGATGATGGGTGGACACAGTGGGGGGTGGAGGGAAGACAGGAAGTGGAGCGCTAATCAAAGGCAGGCCACGCCGTGTGGAACCATTCCCACAGAGCACTGCCAACCCATGTTTCCCACAGAGCACTGCCGACCCATGTTTCCCACAGAGCACTGCCGAACCATGTTTCCCACAGAGCTGAAGGGCTGCCCTGCCCCTGGCCCTTGTCCCCGCACCACAAAAATGTGTCCCCACAAAAATGTGTCCACACAGAACCAATGTTCCCATGGAATGCCACTGTGCAAAGCCCTGTGACTCATATCTTCAGAACAGATGACATGACACATGTTCTCCCAAATTGGAATTTCAGACCTACTGAAATATTCCCTCTCTCTCTTAAACTTAGTTTTCTCACTGTCTCTCACTCTGTCTCTCACTGTCCCTCAATGTGTGTCTGTCTCTCACTGTGTCTCTCTGACTATCACTGTGTCTATCTGTATCTCTCTGTCTGTCTGTCTCTCACTGTGTGTCTCTCTATCTCCATGTGTCTCTCTCTGTCTATCTCTGTTTGTCTCTCTGTCTATCTCTGTGTGTCTCTCTCTGTGTCTCTCTCTCTGTGGGTCTCTCTCTGTCTATCTGTGTGTGTGCCTCTGTATATTTATCTCTCTGTCTTTGTCTCTCCATGTATATCTCTGTCTCTTTCTGTCTGTATCTGTGTGTCTCTCTGTGTCTCTCTATGTCTATATCTCTCTATATCTCTCTCTTTCTCTGTGTATCTCTGTCTTTCTCCCTTTCCTCTCACTTTCTCATCCTCTCCTCTCCTCTCCTCTCCTCTCCTCTCCTCTCCTCTCCTCTCCTCTTCTCTTCTCTTCTCTTCTCTTCTCTTCTCTTCTCTTCTCTTCTCTTCTCTTCTCTTCTCCTCTCCTCTCCTCTACTCTCCTGGGTTGTAGTGGCTGTGTGCCTTCATGTCTCTATCCCACCCTCCAAACCCCACCATCCCTCTGTCCCTCAGCTCTAGGCTCCTTTCTCCCCACTCCCCGCTGCCTCTGAAGGGCTCTCTAGGGCCTGCTCAGGGCGCCTCTTTCCCCTCTCCCTGTCTCCAAATGAGCAGCCTATGATGGGGCTGGCAGTGGGTCAAACCCCAGGCCCCCTGCAGCTGTCAGGGGCTCCCAGCGTAACCACAGCCACAGCTACTTCGTCCTTAGAAGGGCCTGCTGAAGGGAAACTCTCTCTAACACACACATATACATAGGCACAAGCATTTCGCTACACCCGCAAAAACATCTGCTAAATATGTGTATGTGACCAATAAAATGTGATTTGATAAGTACAGAGGAGCAAGCGGCAAGTGAACACACAGAGGCAGACGATGGATATGGCACCATCAATCCTATTCACAAATAACATTAAGTTTGTACACACATACCAGCAGACACAAAATTCACAAGTCTCTCTCTCTCTATTTCTCTCTCTCTCTCACACACACACACACACACACACACACGTTATATAATGCTGTAAGCAGTGGCCCACAGCTGTGATAAACACTGTACTGAACTGAGACACTTGCTGGGATATTCTTGCAAGCCAATATCTTTGTAAATGAAGACAACATATCCAGGAGGAAGGGAAGGTGCTTGTGTGTGTGTGTGTGCGTGTCTGTGTGTTTGTGTGTGTGTGTCTCACTGCAGAATCCAACGATGGTCCGTAAACGTCACATTTCTAAGTTTAAGTTTAGGCATTCATTCTGAATGGTTAAGGTAAGGGTTAAGGTAAGGGTTCAGGTAAGGTTTAAGGTAAGGGTTAAGGTAAGGGTTAAGGTAAGAAATAAGGTAAGGGTTAAGGTAAGGGTTAAGGTAAGAGTTAAGGTAAGAGTTAAGGTAAGGGTTCAGGTAAGGGTTAAGGTAAGAGTTAACCCACTCTTCCACCAAGGCACCTGCAAGTTCCCAGACATTTCTGGGTGGAATGGCCCTCACCCTCACCATCTGATACAACAGATCCCAGACGTGCTCAAAGGGATTGAGAACCGGGCTCTTCGCTTGCCATGGCAGAACACTGACATTCCTGTCTTGCAGGAAATCACACACAGAACGAGTAGTATGGCTAATGGCATTGTCATGCTGGAGGGTCATGTCAGGATGAGCCTGCAGGAAGGGTACCACATGAGGGAGGAGGATGTCTTCCCTGTAACGCACAGCATGGAGATTGCCTGCAATGACACCAAGCTCAGTCCGATGATGCTGTGACACACCGCCCCAGACCATGTTGGAACCTCCACCTCCAAATCGATCCCGCTCAACAGTAGTACAGGCCTCGGTGTAATGCTCATTCCTTCGACGATAAACGTTAATCCGACCATTAGCCCTGGTGAGTCAAAACCGCGACTCATCAGTGAAGAGCACTTTTTGCCAGTCCTGCCTGGTCCAGCGATGGTGGGTTTGTGCCCAACGTCGTTGCCGGTAATGTCTGGTGAGGACCTGCCTTACAACAGGCCTACAAGCCCTCAGTCCAGCCTCTCTCAGGTTATTCCGGACAGTCTGAGCAGTGATGGAGGGATTGTGCATTCCTGGTGTAACTCATGCAGTTGACGTTGCCATCCTGTACCTGTCCCGCAGGTGTGATGTTCGGATGTTCTGATCCAGTGCAGGTGTTGTTACATGTGGTCTGCCACTGCGAGGACGATCAGCTGTCCTTCCTTTTCTCCCTGTAGCGCTGTTTTAGGCGTCTCACAGTACGGACATTGCAATTTATTGCCCTGGCCACATCTGCAGTCCTCATGTCTCCTTGCAGCATGCCTAAGGCACTTTCACACAGATGAGCAGGGACCCTAGGCATCTATCTTTTTTTCAGAGTCAGTAGAAAGGCCTCTTTAGTGTCCTGAGTTTTCATAACTGTGACCTTAATTTCCTACCGTCTGTAGCTGTTAGTGTCTTAATGACCGTTCCACTGGTGCATGTTCATTAATTGTTTATGGTTCATTGAACAAGCATGGGAAACAGTGTTTAAACCCTTTACAATGAAGATCTGTGAAGTTTTTGGCGATTTTTATGAGTTATCTTTGAAAGACAGGGTCCTGAAAAAGGGCCGTTTATTTTTTTGCTGAGTTTATAAGTATTGACAGTACCAAATCAGGAGGTTATGTCCATTTGCCATATATGATTATTGGAAGTCAGCTTCCAAACCCAAATGTCAGTGATCCATGTCTTAATGGCTAAAGTAATGTCCAAATGGCATATATACTGACCAAATTAAATATGTCACTATGTTAATCCCTGAATCAATCTAGAAGGTCTATTTGTCATTTTTTATCATAGGAAGTCAGAATTTGTCTTTGGTGTTGATTCAGCATGTCAATTTCATAATGGGAAGTCCTTGTGGATTTGTATTAGCAATGGACAATCAATCAATCAATCAAATTAATTTATGAAGCTATTTTTAAATCAGTTGATGTCACAACTTGTATTAGCAGGAACCCTGCTAGGAACCCAACCTAAAATCCCAAACAGCAAGCAATGCAGATGTAGAAGCACGGTGGCTAGGAAAAACTCCCTTGATATGCTGGAACCTAGGAGGAAGCCTAGAGAGGTACCAGGCTCTCAGCAGTGGCTAGTCCTCTTCTGGTTGTGCCAGGTGGAGATTAAAACAGTACATTGCCAAGATGTTTAAACGTTCATAGATGACCAGCAGGGTCAAATACTAATAATCACAGTGGTTGTAGAGGTTGCAAAAGGTCAACACCTCAGGAGTAAATGTCAGTTGGCTTTTCAAAGTCGATCATTCAGAGTTAGAGACAGCAGGTGCGGTAGAGAGAGAGAGAGTGTCAAAAACAGCAGGTCCAGGACAAGGCAGAACGTCCGGTGAACAGGTGGAGGAGCATTACGACCAGGTGGACTGGGGACAGCAAGGAGTCATCAGGCCAGGTAGTCCTGAGGCATGGTCCTAGGGCTCAGGTCCTCCGAGAGAACAGAAAGAGAAAGAGAGAGAGAGAGAATTAGAAGAGCATATTTAAATTCACACAGGACACCGGATAAGACAGGAGAAGTACTCCAGATATAACAGACTGTCAACTTGCAGAAGAGCATGTTCACACTGACAATTTAGCATATGTGTAAATGACACTGTCCTATCACTCGTTGGTGTTGATGTCAGCACAAATTGGACATACTCTAATATCCTACAAAAATGCCCAATTGACTGGTTCGTTGAACTCGGGATGGCCTAGCGGTGATAGTGGTTCCTCTCCATCACTCGTTGGTGTTAATTTCAGCCTGTCCATTTGGTTATAGTAAATCCCTTATTAAATATATTGGAAATGTACACTATCCATTTGCAATATAAAATGTACAATGCCAATATATTATACTGCCATAAAGTCAGCCATCAGTCAATAAGAGATCACACTGACACCAAACTCACTTTGTCCAACACTTTTAGTAGCCAACTATCACATATTTCAGAGCCAGCCCAGAATTCATAGCACCTTCTGTTAAAACACTTTTTAAAAAAATCTAAAACATAATTACATTTGAGCTGTGAGTCCAGTTCCGACATTATGTGTAGGCCTAGCTGAGGCGACCCCAAATCCTGAGTTTCGGGTAGATAGGTCATTCGGAGCCCAAGCAGCGACCTTAATTAGTGCTGAAAATGCACTTATTTCGGGGGTTGCTACGGGGTCCCTGAACGAGCCATCGGCCAGAAACGTGTAGGGTCAGTCTCTATAGGCCGAGGCGGTTTCAATGCACCTAGTCTTGTGATTCTAGGACTTTTCTAAATGTCATCATTTTCGCAATGTTAAAAATGTATTGAATACATTACAAATGGACGAGGCTGTTCTTCGGACTGAGAACCTCTTCGAGCCATATAACTCACCGTGCACTACCGACTTAACCTGTTGCGTCTACCAAACCCGGATCCGGGATTCTATTTACAGACCTAAGCTCATTACCATAACGCAACGTTAACTATTCATGAAAATCGCAAATGAAATGAAATAAATATGCCATCTCTCAAGCTTAGCCTTTTGTAAACAACACTGTCATCTCAGATTTTCAAAATATGCTTCTCAACCATAGGAAAACAATCATTTGTGTAACAGTAGCTAGCTAGCGTAGCATTTAGCGTTAGCATTAGCGTTAGCATCCAGCACGCAAGATTTCAACAAAAACATAAAAGCCTTCAAATAAAATAATTTACCTTTGAAGAACTTCGGATGTTTTCAATGAGGAGACTCTCAGTTAGATAGCAGATGCTCAGTTTTTCCAAAAAAGATTCTTTGTGAATTCGAAATAGCTCCGTTTTCTGCATCACATTTGGCTACCAAAAAAAAAACGAAAATTCAGTCCTCAAAACGCAAACTTTTTTCCAAATTAACTCCATAATATCGACTGAAAACATGGCAAACGTTGTTTAGAATCAATCCTCAAGGTGTTTTTCACATATCTCTTCAATGATATATCGTTTGTGGAAGCATGGTTTCTCCCCTCAATCAAATGGAAAAGTACAAGCAGCTGGCGTTTGCGCACCGAATTCCACGCAGGACACCAGGCGGACACTTGGAAAATGTAGTCTCTTATGGTCAATCTTCCAATGATATGCCTACAAATAAGTCACAATGCTGCTAACACCTTGGGGGAACGACAGAAAGTGTAGGCTCATTCCTTGCGCAATCACAGCCATATAAGGAGACAATGGAAAACAGAGCTTCAGAGATTCTGCTAATTTCCTGCTTGACGCATCATC
>NC_092160.1:24866739-24989626 GCF_045791955.1 Oncorhynchus clarkii lewisi | reverse complement strand
CTGCATATAAGTATGTCATTGTTGAATGTGTTAAAGCAGTATGTCGTTGTTGGAGGTGTTATAGCAGTTGGTCTTTGTTGGAGGTGTTTTAGCAGTATTTTATTGTTGGAGGTGTTATCAAATCAAATCAAAAATCAAATTTATTTATATAGTACTGTACATCAGCTGATATCTCAAAGTGCTGTACAGAAATCCAGCCTAAAACCCAAAACAGCAAGCAATGCAGGCGTAGAAGCACGTAGCAGTAACCTACTGTTATAGCAGTAGGTCTTTGTTGGAGGTGTAATAGCAGTATGATATTGTTGGTGTTATAGCAGTATGATATTGCTGGAGGTGTTATAGCAGTATGATATTGTTGGAGGTGTTTTAGCAGTATTTTATTGTTGGAGGTGCTATAGCAGTATGTTGTTGTTGGAGGTGTTATAGCAGTATGATATTGTTGGAGGTGTTATCAAATCAAATCAAATCACATTTATTCATATAGCCCTTTGTACATCAGCTGATATCTCAAAGTGCTGTACAGAAACCTGTTATAGCAGTAGAGGTGTAATAGCAGTATGATATTGTTGGTGTTATAGCAGTATGATATTGCTGGAGGTGTTATAGCTAGCAGTATTTTATTGTTGGAGGTGCTATAGCAGTAGGTCTTTGTTGGAGGTGTAATAGCAGTATGATATTGTTGGTGTTATAGCAGTATGATATTGTTGGTGTTATAGCAAAACCCCAAACAGCAAGCAATGCAGGTGTAGAAGCACGTAGCAGTAACCTACTGTTATAGCAGTAGGTCTTTGTTGGAGGTGTAATAGCAGTATGATATTGTTGGTGTTATAGCAGTATGATATTGCTGGAGGTGTTATAGCAGTATGATATTGTTGGAGGTGTTTTAGCAGTATTTTATTGTTGGAGGTGCTATAGCAGTAGGTCTTTGTTGGAGGTGTAATAGCAGTATGATATTGTTGGTGTTATAGCAGTATGATATTGTTGGTGTTATAGCAGTATGATATTGTTGGCGTTATAGCAGTATGATATTGTTGGCGTTATAGCAGTATGATATTGTTGGAGGTGTAATAGCAGTATGATATTGTTGGCGTTATAGCAGTATGATATTGTTGGTGTTATAGCAGTATGATATTGCTGGAGGTGTTATAGCAGTATGATATTGTTGGAGGTGTTATAGCAGTAGGATATTGTTGGAGGTGTTATAGCATTATGATATTGTTGGAGGTGTTATAGCAGTATGATATTGTTGGAGGTGTTATAGCAGTATGATATTGTTGGAGGTGTTATAGCAGTAGGATATTGTAGGAGGTGTTATAGCAGTATGTTCTTGTTGGAGGTGTTATAGCAGTATGATATTGTTGGAGGTGTTATCAAATCAAATCAAATCAAATGTATTTATATAGCCCTTCGTACATCAGCTGATATCTCAAAGTGCTGTGCAGAAACCCAGCCTAAAACCCCAAACAGCAAGCAATGCAGGTGTAGAAGCACGTAGCAGTAACCTACTGTTATAGCAGTAGGTCTTTGTTGGAGGTGTAATAGCAGTATGATATTGTTGGTGTTATAGCAGTATGATATTGCTGGAGGTGTTATAGCAGTAGGATATTGTAGGAGGTGTTATAGCAATATGATATTGTTGGAGGTGTTATAGCAGTATGATATTGTTAGAGGTGTTATAGCAGTAGGATATTGTAGGAGGTGTTATAGCAGTATGATATTGTTGGAGGTGTTTTAGCAGTATGTTGTTGTTGGAGTTGTTATAGCAGTATGATATTGTTGGAGTTGTTATAGCAGTATGATATTGTTGGAGGAATTATAGCAGTTTTTCATCGTTGACCGGTTTATCGCAGCAGTATGTAGTTGTGGTAGGTGTTATAACGTCATATCTTTGTTGTTTGTATGTTATGACTCAGACATTCTCTGTAAATGTATTTTGTTGTATACTAGTCAATATTTAGCATTTAGTGCTAACTGTGTGCGTCATCTACAGCTTACGCAATTAAGTGTGTGTGTGTGTGTGTGTGTGTGTGTGTGTGTGTGTGTGTGTGTGTGTGTGTGTGTGTGTGTGTGTGCGCGTGTGTGTGTGTGTGTGTGTGTGTGTGTGTGTGTGTGTGTGTGTGTGTGTGTGTGTGTGTGTTTGAGAGAGAGATCGGGCACAAGATAACTTTATCAAAGTAATGGCAAATGTAATAACTCTTGAGAGCATCATTTTTAGATATTGCCAGAGGGTTATTTTCACAGGGTTTCCATCAAACCCAATTTCTACATCAAATCATTTCTGAGAAGACTTGATTGATTTTTTGCCAAAACATCTGTGTCTAGAGCCCAATATGTTCTTGTTTACTACTCAGCAAGGTTTTTGATTGCTGTCTCAATTCTGAGGTGAAAGCTCAGTCAAAGCAGGTAGCCATGGATACTGAATCAGGATAGACAAAGTCAACTTTATTGCTCAGTCAATGGAAAGCAGACAGGACGCTAAGTTATATTTGTATGACCATACATTTATCTATATTTGGGTGGGGGTCAATTCACATTCAAGACTCAATTCAGGAAGTAATTTGAATTTGAAATAAATCACTTCTCCAATTTGAATTGAAATAAATTGCTTCTCCAATTTAAATTCACTCCAACCCTGATCTATGACGGTGCATTCGGTAAGTATTCAGACCATTTCACTTTTTTCACATTTTGTTATTATTCTAAAATGGATTAATACATTTTTTTTCCTCATCAATCTATACACAACACCCCATAACGACAAAGTGAAAACAGATTTTTTTTAAATGTTTGCACATTTATTAAAAATATTAAACTGAAATAGCTTATTTACATAACTATTCAGACCCTTTGCTACGAGACTCAATATTGAGCTCAAGTGCATCCTGTCTCCATTGACCATCCTTCCGATCTTTCTACAATTTGATTGGAGTCCACCTGTCGTAAATTCAATTGATTGGACATGATTTGAAAGGCACACACCTGCTTAAATAAGGTTGACAACGCATGTCAGAGCAAAATCAAGCCATGAGGTCGAAGGAATTGTCCGTAGAGCTCCGAGATAGGATTGTGTCGAGGCACAGATCTGGGAAAGGGTACCAAAACATTTCTGTAGCATTGAAGGTCCCCAAAAACACAATAGAAGAAGTTTGGAACCCCCAAGACTCCTCCTAGAGCTGGCCGCCCGGCCAAACTGAGAAATTGGGAGAGAAGGGCCTTGGTCTGGTAGGTGACCAAGAACCCGATGGTCACTCTGTCAGAGCTCCAGAATTCCTTTGTAGAAATGGGAGAACCTTCCAGAAGGACAACCATCTCTGCAGCACTCCACCAATCAGCATTTATGGTAGTGTGGTCAGACGGAAGCCATTCCTCAGTAAAAGGCACATGACAGCCCGCTTGGACCATGAGAAACAAGATTCTCTGATCTGATGAATCCAAATACAGGTGTGCCAAGCTTGTACCGTCATACCCAATAAGACTCAAGGCTGTAATCGGTGCCAAAGATGCTTTAACAAAGTACTGAGTAAAGGGTCTGAATACTTATGTAAATGTCATATTTAAGTTTTGTATGTTTTTATACATTTGCAAACATATCTAAAAATCTGTTTTTGCTTTGTCATTATGGGTTATGTGTGTAGATTGATGAGGGGAGAAAACAATTGAATCCATTTTGGAATAAGGCTGTAACGTAACAAAATGTGGAAAAAGTCAAGGGGTTTGAAAACTTTCCGAAAGCACTGTATATACCCTACCAAGTCAGCAGCTTCCATATATCTGTAGTGAACCCACAATGACAAAGAATCTCAGGAATCTCAGAATCTCAAAGTGTCTTCATATCACACAAAATTGGCGATCCTTACCCTCCTCCTACCTCTGTGTATCTGAGCTTTGACTCTGCACAGTGACCCAGCTGCAAGATCAACAACTAGCACAATCTGTAGGTGTTGGTGGGGTTATGGGAGGTTATGGAAGTGTAGATGTTGTCATACAAACCCGCCCGGCAGGAGGTAACCTTTAGAGTCAGGTACTGCAGAGGAGGTGCTAAACGGGGACGGCGTCAGGCTGTGTGTCTCATTACGCCCAGATGCTAGAGAGAGGAGAGAGATGGTGGAGAGGGAGGGAGGGAGGGAAGTGGCTGGGTCCTCTCTCCCCAACAGCTGTTGTCGTGTTAGAGGTGAGGAGCAGGATTATGGAAGGGCTCATCTCCCAGTGATTAGAAATAAGAAAAACAGATTGAGCGTGGCCACTACTGGCCCCTGTGGATCCATCACAGTTTCACCACCCGCTTGAGTGTGTGTGTGTGTGTGTGTGTGTGTGTGTGTGTGTGTGTGATGGTGTGAAAGCAAGAAGATCTCACAGTCTCACTACAGTTTTCAGGGTGGGATAAACATACATTTTCGACTACTAAACTTAAGCCTTCATTACAATTGTGGGTTAAGGTTTGGGATAGGGTTAAAACAGAAAAAACCTGACGGTTAAGTTTAGGCATTTGGTCTGACTGGTTAAGGTAAGGGTTAAGTTTAGGCATTTGGTCTGACTGGTTAAGATAAGGGTTAAGTTTAGGCATTTGGTCTGACTGGTTAAGGTAAGGGTTAAGTTTAGGCATTTGGTCTGACTGGTTAAGGTAAGGGTTAAGCTTTGGGATAAAGTTCAAACATAAAAAATATATAATGAGTGATCCTTTGAGCTGGAGCATGCGGTTTAAATACTTCCTCTATCGCCATCCACAACACCAAGCTGCCAGCATACAAAATGGTAATAGGTGATCAAGTTGTCCCTGGTGGACGGTATTGAAGGCATCTCCATACTCTTAGGGACCTGAACAAACATAAAATCCGGTGTATATGGTCTGACCTGGCTGGTGTGAGGATGTGTGTTTGCATGTGAACTGGCTTCCTTAGCCTACCTAGAATTAAATTGTGGCGTCTCGCCCACACAAACACATGCAAACACCCTAACAGTGCTGCAGCTGACCTAAATTTAACCAGATTAAGAAGTGCAGAGTTACAAAGAGATACTACCCCTGTACACTTTCACTCTATCATGTTGATATTACTTGAAAATTACTAATTTCAACAATTAATCAGCGTACATATTTGCCCAACTGGTCAAGGTACACATGCAGTTGAACACACACACAACATTAGTCCACCGGTTTGTGCCTGCATGACTTACTCTCTGGATAGGTCCATTGGTCTGCGATTAGAGAAAGTGTCAGAAGCATTGGTCTCACATAAGTGCATCCTGAGGACAAGCTAGCTGGACCAATTACATGGAGAATGAGTGGGGGTCTTTGTCTTCTTTGAGGGTTTGAATCACTCCAATTGAACCACACCACCCGAGCCCCACTTAAATGGAAAGGCCATCTTCACAAATGGGCTATTCCCAGAAAGCATGTGGTTTTGAATGTTGATGACCGTAATCTTTCTATTGATGCAAGGTTAAGTGGTCTCCCGTTGTTGTCATTTAGACTCAATACTATTCTAGATCTTTGAATGAAGTTGGGTTATGGTCAGTACTGGGATTCATATTAACCAGCACCAGTCATTTTGAGCATATTGCATTATTTAGGTATTCACTTTGTGTTATTGCCAGACATACTGTAAGGCTTAATGATCGTTATAGGGCATGCATAGTATCGTGGTAACATTAAACTGAAACAATTCATAAAGAATGTAAAGTATTGTAAGTAGATCTATTTTGACGCGTAAATTGGATAACTTAAACCATTTTTCGTATCTGAATTCTGTTTTAAGTAGCATACTTTTTTGTTTTTAAGTAAGTGCATTTCTTTTTATTGATTTCTCAATTTTTTTTTCAATGAATTCTCACATTTTTGAGAAATTTTGCATGGAATGTGATGCGTTCCATTATGTGAGTGGTAAGACGTATCTGTCCTCTTATAGGTGCAGTATCGGGCGCTGATCAAGAGATGGGGGCCAGCCAAAAAAGACTGCCTTAAGACACAATATTTTTTTCTTCAAATTTTCAAAAAGATTGAGTGCACTCGCTTTTTCTCTGCTGCAGTTCAAAGGATATTTTCCTTTCCATCATTTGCCTGTGGTCGTGAACTGCTTTTATCGCTTGATGTCTGTCAAATAGAAACTTGGTACAAGTCTCCTTTGTGGAGTAACGAAAGAAGGAGAAAAACTCTGACAAAAGTTATTGATAACTCCAAATAAAAACTGGAACTTTTGTCTTTTTGGAGGACAAGACTGGCAGTTGAGTCATCCTCCCTAAGATTTCCCTTCTCTTCTTTTTTAAATATTTTTGGAGCGGAACTCATACTCTGTGGATACTGCGGCCTTCTTCATACGGATCAATATCTAATGGATCCATTACGTTATAACTGGATTATTTTTTGGGCTGTCTTTTTGCGGTCACTGTGGTATCTCCTTCTTTGTCTTATTTGGACTGGTTCCACTACATGTGTTGGGGGGTGGGGGTTGGGGGGGGGGGGGGGGGGGGCAACCCATCCTACCAGCCCCACTCCTCTCTGCCCCGTCAATCTTACCCCTGGTGACTGTCCGTCTGTTCATCGTCTGTGATTGACAGTCAGAGTAATCAGGACAGGGTTTGGCAGGTAGGTCCCATCCCTCTTCTCTTCTCCTGGCTGGCTAACCCCTCCCCTTCCCTGACCCCCTCCTAAAACCTACTCCCATAAGCAGATAGAGAGGGACAGATTGCTTTGGATCAGCCAATAAGGTTAGTTAACACCTGACAGTGAACACCTGACAGACTCTCAGTCTCAGTCACCTTCCCTTCTATCAGTCCTGCTTTGAGTTTTCTATCTGTCCCTCCTATCCTTCCTATCCCTCCGCCTCTTCACCTCCCTCTTCTCCTCTCCTCTCCTTCCACTCCTCCTCGCCTCCTCCTTCTCACCTCCCCCCCTCCTCTCCATCCTCCTCTCCTCCCCCTCCTCCTCACCTCCCCCTCATTTTCTCCTCTCCGTCCTCCTCTAATCGCTCTCCTCCTCTCCTCTTCACCTCCTCTCCTCCTCTCCTTCCCCTCCTCCTCCTCTCTAACCCCCCTCTTCCCCCCTCCTCCTCTAATCCCCCTCGTCCTCCTCCTCCTCCTCTCCCTCCTCCTCTAATCCCCCTCCTCCTCCTCTCCATCCTCCTCTCCTCCCCCTCCTCCTCACCTCCCCCTCCTTTTCTCCTCTCCGTCCTCCTCTAATCGCTCACCTCCTCCTCTCCTCTCCTCTCCTCTCCTCTCCTCTCCTCTCCTCTCCTCTCCTCTCCTCTCCTCTCCTCTCCTCTCCTCCTCTAATCCCCCTCCTCCTCACCTCCCCTCCTCCTCCTCTCCCTCTTCCTCTAATCCCCTTCCTCCTCACCTCCCTTCCTTCCCCACCTCCCTCTCCTTCCCTTCTCCTCTCCTCTCCCTCCTCCTCTCATTGCCCTTCTCCTCTCCTCCTCACCTCTCCCTCCTCCTCTAATCCCCCTCGTCCACCCTCCTCACCTCCTGCAAGTGAAACATTATAATCTCAAAGAGGAGGAGACACATTTCAACCAAATCAACTCCCTTTTTTTCTAGTTTCTTTCTGCCAAGTCTCTCCTTTCAAAGCACCTCTCCTTAGTGAGAAGCAGTGAAAGTGAAAATTGTTTTGAAATGAGAACATTATTGTGACTGAGACCTTGGTCGGGCTGGCAGACTGCATTCACACACCCAAATGGAGAGCAGCTCCATAATGGGGAAAAAATGTATAAAATCCTAAATTCAGTAATTAGATTGTCTGGCTATACCGAAACTCACTTGCACAGACACAGTGGGCCAGTGCAGCTTTATCTAACATGCTGACACCAGTCCTTCTGTTCCATTAGACAGAACCAGCTCATGTAATCATGAAATAAAACATATACAGAAGGAAAGTCAACTGAAGACTGGTTCAAAAGAATAATCCTACATGGAAAGCAGCTTCTTAGTTCTCCATGTTGCACCTCTTTCGACCAGAAATGTGTATTTATGTAACTATTGTAAACAGTATTTATTATAGTATATGGTGTGTTTATGGGACATGGGGTAATGGTGTAAAGACACATTTGCTTTTAAGACATATTCATTAATATCTGATGATTTTCCTGTTTTTTGAATAGTTGATGGTCGAGTAATGCAATGACAATAACTGTAGTGGGAGCATCTAGCAGAACCTAGTCTCTTGTGTCTGTATGATAACTGGTGCTAGAGTCTGGTCAGTCCATGTGAGTCTGGGCAGTCCATGTGGTGAGTCTGTGGGCAGTCCGTATGAAGTACAGTACCTGTGAATGTACTTTGTATTCAGATACTTTTATTATAATAAAGTAATACGTCTGTCCTTGTTTCTGTTTTGTGTAATCTTGGGTGGCTAGTACCTCAGGAACAGGTCTTTACACAGACCGGCTGAATGTGCTTGTGTAGTATTAGGTTACTCTGTGAACTCTTCTATACGACCATAATCATGAACATGATCAATGGAGGAAGCAGGATGATATTGGTAAGGATGATGTTTAGAAAGCTGATATGACTTGCTCAGAACCCTGGGACTGAACACCTCCCTCTGCAACTGGATCCTGGACTTTCTGATTGGCCATCCCTAGGTGGTGAGGGTAGGTAACAACACATCTGCCACGCTGACCCTCAATATGGGGGCCCCTCAGGGGTGTGTGCTTAGTCCCCTTCTGTACCGCCTGTTCACCCACAACTGTCTGGCCATGCACAATTCCAACACCATCATCAAGTTTGCTCTGATTTGGACTCAGTTCCTCTGTGTCCAAATCACCAATTACTTAACGTGTTCCTCTTACACCAGCACAGTCAGGAGGTTGATAATATTTGTCATGGCCAATAAGATCAAGTTCAACAGCTACGCCATTGAGAGAATCTTCACTGGCTGCATCACTGCTTGGTATGACAATTGCAACGCATCGGAAGGCTCTACAGAGGGTGGTGCAGATGTCCCCAGTACATCACTGGGGCCGAGCTCCCTGCCATCCAGGACCTCTATACCAGGTGGTATGCATATTGACACACACACACACACACACACACACACACACACACACACACACACACACACACACACACACACACACACACACACACACACACACAAATACTCTCTTTATTATCTATCCTGATTGCCTAGCCACTTTTACCCCTACCTACATGTGCATAGGTGACCCAAAACCTGGATTCGGTCCTATGTAGCAGAATGTGAAATTGTGTTTTTTACATTGAATAACATAAAGACTCAGAGCTAGAACATATCATACACTACAGATGAGGAACAATGGGAAAGTAATTCTGCTTTGAAAGTTGATAAACTTAACCCCATTTGAATGTTTTGGTACAGCTACTGGAGAACTCTTATTTGTCTACACCCATTCATCATTATTCTCACCCTCCCCTCTTAAGTCTTCGCCCCACCCATCTCTTTAAGGATCCACATGGGATGAGGCCATGTGCTAAACAGAGTGAGTAAGATAGTAAACAACCAAAGATTGTAAGTGTAAAAGTGGTAAAAGTAGTAGCATACCATAAGGAAAAACTCCAGGTAAAAATACACTTTATCTCGTCCTTGGCCTATATCCTAATCTGACTTTGGTGCAGGTCATGTTGTTCTTCACATTACTATCTCTGGTAAACACACACTATATCAAATCTAAGTTTATTTGTCATATGCACGGGATACAGAAGGTGTAAACGTACAATGAAATAGTAGCAATATCAAAAACAGAAAGTGTCCAGATGAAAATGTTTAATAAATACTTTATAATTATTATATGACCGCTTACCCAGACACACTTGTCTAAATTGATGGGTCATGTGAAAGAAATGCTATAACCACCCCCCCAGCCACATCTAGCTAAGTGGATGGGTCACTGTTGTCTAGACATGTTCATGAAATGCAATAGATGGCCGTAATCACCCTCAGACACACCTGGCTAACTTGATGGGTAATGTAATCATCTGGCGAAGTGGAGTCTTTTGTTAAGACAATGAACCGGCATAATCCCAATTCATACTACTACCATTAATAACGGATTGTTACAGCTGTAGTATGAATCTGCAGGTAGCTAAAGCTAACCAACTAGGTTAAATGTTAGCTTACTAGCTAACATTAGGCTATAACTAGCAGGACTTGTGACCGGAAGGTTGCAAGTTCAAATCCCCGAGCTGACAAGGTACAAATCTGTCGTTCTGCCCCTGAACAGGCAGTTAACCCACTGTTCCTAGGCCGTCATTAAAAATAAGAATTTGTTCTTAACTGACTTCCCTAGTTAAATAAAGGTAAAATAAAAAATAAATAAATAAATATTACTACACAGATCATACATGTAACGTTAGCTAGCGAGCCAGCAAGCTAATCTTCGCTAGCTAGCGAACATTACAATTGAACTTACATACTGTACGCCTAGCTTCCGTAAATGAGTCACATATAGCTATTACTTCAACTACCTCGCACCCCAGCACCTTGACTCGGTACCGGTACTCCTTGTATATACTGTAGCCGTGTTAAAGTTATTTATTGTGTTACTATTGTCTATTTTTACTTGCAAATGTTCTTACTTTTTAACTGTGCATTGTTGGGAAAGGGCTTGTAAGTAAGCATTTCACAGTGAAGCCTACACCTGTTGTATATGTAACATGTGACAAATATAATTTGATTTGATTTTGATTACATGATGTGTGTGTGTGTGTGTGTGTGTGTGTGTGTGTGTGTGTGTGTGTGTGTGTGTGTGTGTGTGTATGTACATTCCCTTGAGACTCACCTAAAAGCCAACACTGTTGCACCACTGCATATAATAGGTACAGGTAGGACAAGAACAGAACTGGTGAGCCTGTCCAACTCTGTTTGGTTGAACTTGGGCAGTAACAGGAGTTAAGTGGATCAACACAGTCTATAATGAAAGGCCAGGCAGAAGTGTGCTGGGTCCCTCTCATTACAGCCATGGGTGATGACCAGCTCAATCTAGTGTACTGGTGGGTGGCTAAGTGCTCTGGTTAGAGCCTGTCACACACACAAACACAGACCCACACACACACACTGACTTAGCGCCACTCTAGGGCTACAGTTCTGCTCTATCGCTAACAATGGTACATTCTGTGTTGTAACGATGGACAATTGGTACACACTGACCAAGACCATTCTGTTGGGTTAAACTGTACACTTCTATTTGTTTTGTTAGTTATAGTAATATACTAACATAGGCCCTATTCAGCACTACTTCAGTACATACTCTCCTTTTTGCATTCAGGACATTATAACTCAATGACTGAACAATATGTATGAATACATTTTCACTCAAATGTCCTGACCTTTCTCTGCAGTTTACCTTTGAGACAATTCTGTCCATATAACTTTGCTATATTATATTCATCTTAACACACACTCCCCCATTAGCAACACTGCAGTCCAAATCAGTCAAACTCACTCTCAGGTTTGAGTTTCCCAAAATATTTGCATGTAAAGTAGTGCTTTATTTCTCTTGACGAACCAGGCCAACACCACTCGTATAAAACCTTAACATGTTGCTCCTTCACGCACACGATTGACCATTAACATACATTTTACAATTGTTACTTTCTCGCTGGGTTGAACATCTGTAAATGTCTTATTTGCTATGTTAGGCAGGGGAAACTACTGAGAGATTTGCATATATCCATATCTAGAGTGTCCAAGGCTTCATTGATATTGACATTCCTATTGAGGTGGAAAAAAGCAGCATACAATTATTTTCTCCACTCCGCATTTCGCATTTCATTTAGCCCCAAATAACATGTCTTCAATGACAGTCTCCAACTCAGCGCTGGAGGGGGTTGAGGGGGTTGCGGGCAGTGGAGAAAAGGGGGTGTGAGGTTGGAGGTAGCGGAGGGGGTTGGAGACTGTGGAAGGGGTTGGTGGGGGTCTGGGGAGGGGGTGTGGTGTGGTGTTTGAGGAAGTGGAGGGGGAGGGAGGTCGTGGAAGGAGGCTGTGGGGGGAAGGGGGTGTGGGGTTTGAGGTGGGGTTGTGAAAACCACAGTGGCACACAGATACTGCATCTCCATTCTCACGTTCTAATTCTGGCATTGGGCGGATGATGGCGATGACAAGATGAAAGACGTGTTTTTTCTGTCCCTTTTCTTCCTCTGTTTTTCACACACACCTCTGAGGTTGTTGTTTTACCTCAGTGATTTAGGAGGAGAAGAGAACAGTGTGTGTGTGTGTACAGTATTTATCAGTCTGGGACCCAAACAATTCATTTTTGTCCACTCTAATGGACATTGGTTTTAAGTCTATATCTATACAGTGTTTTAAGACCTGTTGTACCTTTGAGATGACATTCTGGGTTTTTCAGTGATAACACGTGTGGGATTGTTCTTATTTCTTATTTTTATTTATTGTGGGTTTTGTTCTACCTAATGTTATTCATTAGTACTACTATTGATATCTACTTTATGGTATAGTAATACTGATATTGATATCTACTTTACTTTATGGTATAGTACTACTGATATTGATATCTACTTCATGTTATAGTACTACTGATATTGATCACTGCATTTGGTTAATAAAGAGCTTTTAAGAAAGGCATTTACTGTACTTATGCCTGTGACTGTCAAGAAACGTGAAAACCGAAAACAGTCCTGTGTGGCACAAACACTGACACAGGAAACAATCACCCACAAAATACCCAAAGAACATGGCTGCCTAAATATGGTTCCCAATCAGAGACAACGATAAACACCTGCCTCTAATTGAGAACCAATCCAGGCAACCATAGACTTACCTAGACACCTAAAAGAACACAACCCCATAAATCTACAAAAAACTCTAGACAAGACAAAACACATAAATCACCCATGTCACACCCTGGCCTAACCAAAATAATAAAGAAAACAAAGATAACTAAGGCCAGGGCGTGACAGTGACATTACAACGTACAACTTTTAAAGCTTCACCTAGGTAACTTTCTCTTCCTTGTTTTTCAAAATGGCTGCCAAACACAATTAGCAAAAGTGTATAATTATCATTTTTGTGAGTTTGATATTTACATTTCTTCTAGTAAGTAAATATCTCAGGAATAGTTTGATGAGTCTTCAGAACAGTGCAATGATTTTTTCATGCTAAATAAGCAGGTAGTCTAGTGTTGGACTAGTAACCGAAAGGTTGCTGGATCACAATCCCCAAGCTGACAAGGTAAAAATCTGTCGTTCTGCCCCAGAACAAGGTAGTTACCCCACAGTTTCCCTGGTAGACCGTCATTGTAAATACGAATTGGTTCTTAACTGACTTGCCTAGTTAAATAATAGTTAAAAAATATGTGATTTTTTTTCACACTAAAAACTTTTTATCCTAAACTTTTTTTTGTTGCTTGGGTCTCAGGAGTGTGTGTATGATGTTGTGTTATGTTGTATGTCCCCTGTCTGTTTATGTCTTAATTAAATTTTTACTCATGGGCTTAATTATCGGCATGATAAACAACACCGTCGGTCGGGGCTGCCAAATGCCCTCTTTCCTTCTTTCCAACTCCCTTGCTCTACATTCTACTACATAACCACACAACAGTGGTGGAAAAAGTACCAAGTTTGTCATACTTGAGTAAAAGTAAAGATACCTTAATAGAAAATGACTCAAGTAAAAGTGAGTCACCCAGTAAAATACAACTTGAGTAAAAGTCTAAAAGTATTTGGTTTTAAATATACTTAAGTATCAAAAGTAAAAGTATACATCTTTTCTCAATCGCTTATATTAAGCAAACCAGATGGCACAATTTTCTTGTTCTTTATTTGAATTTATGGATAGCCAGGGGCACACCAACACTCAGACAACATTTACAAACAAAGCAAGTGTCTTTAGTGAGTCCGCCAGATCAGAGGCAGGTTTTCTTGATAACTGTGTAAATTCCTGTCCTGCTAAGCATTCAAAATGTAATGAGGTCTTTTGGGTGTTAGGGAAATTGTATGGAGTAAAAAGTACATTTATTTTCTTTAGGATTCTAGTGAAGTAAAAGCAAAAGTTGTAAAAAATATAAATAGTAAAGCACAGATTCCCCCAAAGAACTACTTAAGTAGTACTTTACGTTTTTTACTTATGTCCTTTACACCACAGAAAATACCTCCCCAAGCCACTGAACACTCACGCGCACACACACACACACACACACACACACACACACACACACACACACACACACACACACACACACACACACACACACACACACACACACACACACACACACACACATGGATGCCAGGAGAAGACAGGCTTTCCCCCCGAAATTGTGTGTGTGGATCGGGGGGGGGGGGTTGCAGAGAAGTATTTCTGTCTGTAATAAACCCCTTTTGTGGGGAAAAACTAATTCTGATTGGCTGGGCCTGACTCCCCAGTGAGTTGGCCTGGCTCCCAAGTGGGTGGACCTATGCTCTCCCAGGCCCACCCATTGCTGTGCCTGTTCATGTGCAATCCATAGAATAGGGCCTAATGAATTTATTTCAATTGATTGATTTCCTTATATGAACTGTAACTCAGCAAAATCTTTGAAATTATTGCATGATGTGTTTATATTTTTGTTCATTGTAGTAGGCTAATGTTAACTAGCTTGCATGGCACAGTATTGCCGATAAAAGGAAGTTAAGCTACTGAGCAAGTATTTTAGCCAGGTGGCTAGGACAAAAATAAAAGTGTGTACTGTATGACAGAGTCAAAGATCCTTCGTCAACATGAAAGAGAGGAGGATGACATTGTCTTTTCTCAACAAATAGGCTGACAAACACACATGTACAAACGCACACACACATTGGACTAAATCGTTTTTGGTATCTTGTAGTTGTCACTGCATTAGACTAAGAATAGGTGATTTGATGATGTTGAAATGTTTAAGTTGAAATGGTGCTGGAATGGTGGAGGCAGCTCATGTTTTCTTTGCAACGTGCAGTAATTCTCTGTGTTTCTAAATTAATAGTTGTTTAGTAGTCCTAAAATGTTGTAAACATTACCTTGCTTGACCATGCTCTATGTCATGTAACTTGTAACTGTTATTGCATGCAATATGCTGTGTGGACTTCACCGGACAGAGGTTGCTCTCCGGATTTGTGGAATTTGTTCCGCCACTTTGTCTTCTTATTGTCTCGGTCTCAGGCCTATACATCACGGTGTCAAGGCATATGAACTAACAGGTTATAGTGCAAGCAATGCAACAATCACAACACATAGGTTGTAATATGGCTTTTTATTTTTTTGGGGCCTGGCTTCCCCAGTGATTTTACCCACGCACTGCTACTGCACACACACACACACACACACGCACACGCACGCACACGCACACGCACACGCACACGCACACACACACACACACACACACACACACACACACACACACACACACACACACACACACACACACACACACACACAAACAAACTGGTCGCAGGCCAGACCCAAAAACTGATTAGCAGTGGGATTCTGGGAGTTGAAGGGGGCTGGGGCCATGTTTTTTTATTAACACCCACAAACACATTTAGAGCCTGGTGTATGTATGTATGTGTGTGTGTGTGTGTGTGTGTGTGTGTGTGTGTGTGTGTGTGTGTGTGTGTACACTCGTGTGCATTTGCAGTGATTGTCTATGTGTGTCTGTCTGTCTGTCTCATTGTCAAGCCTCATGAATTGGGTTAACACTAGAACCGCCTGACCTTTCAGCCTAAAAGTACCCGCTAGAGAAGTTTGCCGGATGTCTCCTTTAAGATGCATCAGACGCATATCAACCCGCAAGGTGCCGCAAACATAAGCACCAACGCTTGATAAAAAGTGCCTAAACTATTATAAAGGATTAGTTGCATGAACAAATATTTGTGGAAACATATCAATAAAAAAAACAAAGCATCAATAGTTATTTGTTTAGATGGATTCAAGTATATATTTGGAAAAGTTCTGCAAAGTTCTAGAACAAACATAGGCCTGTAGCCTATTTTAACTTCCCTAATAATAAAAACATTATAGCGGAATCCATTTGATCAACTTTATTTGTAGATTCGATTAGTAATAGCGCTATAGTAATTCATTAAGTCCAGTTAAGCTTCTTTTGACATTGTAGAAACCAAAAGGATAATAATAATATAACCAGCCAGGTGACAGGTGAAATTGTTTGCTGTATTCCTAAACAAAAACACCAGTGCATGAACAATTGTGAAGGATGAATTGCATAAAGAAATAGCATATTTTAATTTCTCATTATGTTACTAGTTAGGTAGAGCAATGCTGCCAGTCAAGGGAACATGTGCTTAACGCATGGACAGCACTGATATTCTTGGAAAAAGTGACATTTGGAAATAGAGCTGCACCTCTTGAATTAGGAGAGTTATTTGACAAAGGTAAGTGTAGTACAAACTGCAGAATATGCTCTTTCAGATACTATATCGAAATCTTAATGTTTTTTCTAGCATGTGACTCTGAAGGAGGATTTGATAAAGTGATGATTCTTTCCCTGCATCTGTCAATTACAAGATGCACCCATCTTTTCATGTACAATTTGACAAAATGTACAAACTGATAGGCCTAATATTGTCACTCATCAGATTATTGTCAATGTAATATTGTCTATGGGCCAACTCTTATTATGTGTGAAATTAGTTTAGGTGTAGTTTAGGTGTATTTTTTATGGACCGGCTGTGCAGACTGAATGGCGTTGTTTGTTTCCCCTCTCATCAACATGGATAGAGTGAAGGATATGTTTTGCATTACTCTTTTCTCTCTCCAATTTCAATCTTGTCTCATCGCTGCAACTCCCCAATGGGTTCGGGAGGCGAAGGCTGAGTCATGCGTCCTCTGAAACATAACCCGCCAAACCGCACTTCTTAACACACGCCTGCTTAAGCCGGAAGCCAGCCGCACCAATGTGTCAGAGTAAACACTGTTCACCTGACGACTGAGGTCAGCCTGCAGGCGCCCGGCCCGCCACAAGGAGTCGCTAGAGTGCAGTGAGCCAAGTAAAGCCCCCCAACCCCCACGGCCAAACCGTCTCCTAACCCTGGCCAATTGTGTGCCACGCTTTGGGACTCCGATCACGGCCGGTTGTGATACGGCTGGGAACGAACCAGGGTCTGTAGTGATGCCTCTAGTACTGCGATGCACTCGTGAGCCCCAATGCATTATACTAAAAGCCTACTGCAACACATAGCATGTTTTCATTTTCCTTACAATACATTTGATTAGTGATAGAGGTACAGTAAATAAAACAGTCCTGTAACAGTTTATTTTTACGAAGTAAAATGTAAAATAGAATGGAATCAACCCCCAATGCGCGCGGTCAAGGTATTTGCTGTTGATCAATAGGCATAACACAGACTCCTCATTACACTATTGTCTTTCTAAATGAAATCAACCTCTTCACCCTCTTTATCATTCAGTTAGGTCTAATTTAAATTAAATTGTGAGGTAAGGTGCACAACTATCCCCCATTCATCCATTTGTCATCTATTCAGTGAGGAGAGAGAGAGACACATTAGACTGGGTATCGACATCCTACAGCACATTGTCTTGGCTGGTTCAATTGGGAATAGGTGTGAGAATTGTTTTGGGCAAAAAGGTTCAGAATACTTTTCTGTTTGTGATTTCAAAAGTCTGACAAATGAGCAGTGTAAAATACAAACATTTAGGAAAAGTCACGGAAGGAGCAGGACATTTTTTAGGGCAGATTTTTTACATTTACAAAATCAAACGTCAGTGGCCGTTGGCCAATGGCGGTTCAAGTGTTAAGACTGAAGTAGCACTGTTTAGCCATGGTTCTCTCTCTCTCTCTCTCTCCCTTCATACTAACACTTCCCAGGAGCTGCTAGAAGGACAGATATGTTGTGTTTGTCTGTATTGTCAATGAACAATAGCAGTGCTCCAAAGCTGGTTTGACTCCCTCAAATCCATTTTGACGCACCAGCTGCTACATCAAGGCCAATGGACCTGAAGCACAGCTGTACTGTTCTCACACTCATTCTCTCTCTCTTTCTCCTTTTCTCTCTCTGCTCTCACACAGTGATTTGTGCTAATTTTGCCTTGGTTTCGTACCATGTGACTTCCCCAGCACCTCTGATTATTGCCTACTTAAAGTATTGCCAGGACTGCCATGTAAAGCGTGTCCCTGTGTATGTAGACCTCTAGAGTATATATGTAGGTTTATGTATGCCTGAGTACGTGGGTCTCTATACGTCTCTGTGAGGTCGAGTTGATTGATTGTTTAGTAACAGGTAGTACGCCTAGTTGCCTCTTGCCATCTGTCAGAGTTCACCAACAGACTGCAGTATGGTAGGCTGCAACTGAGACGCACACACACGTGTCGGAGGAAACACCATCCACCTGACAACCGAGGTCAGCCTGCAGGAGCCCAGCCCGCCACAAGGAGTTGCTAGATGAGCCAAGTAAAGCGCCCCCCGGCCAAACCCTCCCCTAACTTATGCCAATTGTGTGCAGCCCAATGGGACTGCCGATCACTGCCGGTTGTGATACAGCCGGGAACGAAGCAGGGTCTGTAGTGTGCCCGCTCGCACACACACATACCCACACACACAGTATCACACTGTAGTATATCCATCAGACCTTACTATATATTTCAAGCAGTGACATCACATTGCACTTCCTATTTCACCTCTGTAGGCCCTGAATGGTAGGCCCCCCGCCTCATGCCCTTAATTAGGTGGCTAAGGACATGATTTGTAATAAAAAAAGCTGCTCCCAAATCCCATTAGCGGGGTGTTTAGTGTGTTGTGTGCCCGCTTCTCCTCAGTCCACACAAGCTGGCATGCCTCTCGCAGTAAGTCCTGGGCAAACAGAGGGTTCTCATTAAAGCCCCGTGCTCGGCTGCCAGCGCGCCCTGGCACTGCCAACACTGTGGTGCACGGAGCTCCAGGATAATCCACTCCCCTCTGCACCCCCCATACCGCCCCACCCTCATACCCCTGCCCTCCACCTTCCTCCCTGTGCCCCCACTGGAAGATCATCTGCAGGAGAGATATGGAAAGGAGAGGGTGAGGATGGAAGAAGAAGAAAGGGGGTTGGAATCAGGGAGAGGTAAAGGTTACAAGACATTGGATGGATGGTGGAAAAGTGGAAGAATGGCAGGCAAGAGGAGAGAAGGGGGAGATGAGGGAAAGGCAAGAGGGAGGGAGGGAGCAAGAGTTGGAGGGTGGAGGGAAGTGACAGGCGGGTTTACACATGAGCACATAACATTCACCGGCAACCTGGCTGCCCTGTGGTGGATATATCTTGGAAGACAAGGATAAGAGGGATGACAAGGGAAAGATGGAGAGAGAGGGGGAGAGTGGAGGGAGAGAGGGAGAGAGTGGATGGAGGGTTTGAGGGGGAGAGTGGAGGGAGGGAGGTTGAGTGTGTGTGCTGGGTAATCCTCTCTTATTAGAAGGCTCCATCACAGCCCATTGTTTACTGTAAGGATTAGCGTCTGTTTGTCTCCCCTGCCGTGTTTTTGTTTTAGACCAGGCGTGGGTCAGAGAGGGGAGTACATTAGCGGTGGGGCTCCAGCGAGGACGCTCTGAGACAGGGTACAGTGACTCGCCAGGGGCCCTCTGAGCTGGAGCTCTGTTAGCATTTAGCGTGGCGCTGAATACTCAATGAGGACGGGAGCGCGTCCTAGACCCCAGGTTGACTGGCTCCTCTCCCCTCAATTAACCCTTTGCCTCCCCACTCACGCTTCACAGGGCTTTTCAGGCTTTATAGGGCTTTTTAGGGCTTCACAGGGCCAGGCCTGGACGTGATCAGCACACCGCAGCACACACACTGATAGCACATATACACTGATCACACACACGTCAAACATTCACACGTTTTACACATAGATAACACATGCGTGCACCAGCAGTGACACACAAACACACACACACACACAGACAGACGGACGGACAGACAGACCCAGAAGAAGAGTCAGGGTCAGAGTCAGACATACATTATATGGTGCATATATTAAAATGCAGCACTCACACACACTGATATAACCAACACCAATAACCAACAATGACGAGTCAGCCTATAGGGAGGAGGTAAGTGTGAGCATATATATCACATGGACCAACAACACCAGCAGTCTTGTCAAGAGGGTGCAACAGCATCTCTACTTCCTAAGGCGGCTGAAGAAATACAGCATGCCACCCCGGGGCCTCCCAATACTACGGCTGCACCATCGAGTTTGCACTGGTTGCGTCTTGTCCTGGTATGGGAATTGCTCTGTCCACAACCGCAAGGCCCCCAGCAGGTGGTAAAGACAGCCCAGAACATCACTGGGATCGTGCTCCTGCCCATCTAGGACATCTAATAGAAAATGTGCCTGAGGAAGACCCTGTCACCTCCTGACCTTAGTTCCTTTTGTATGTCGCTATTTTAGTTTGGTCAGGGCGTGAGTTGGGGTGGGCATTCCCCCCATCCAGCCTGGAGGAGTGGTGCCAAGGCTGCGCACCAGAGCTCCAGTGCTCCCCCACAGCCCGGTCCATCCGGTGCCTACTCCACGCACCAGGCCTCCTGTAGGTCTCCCCAGCCTGATGGGTCCTGTGGCAGCCCCACACACCAGGCTGTCTCTCCGTCTCCTCCCTCCAGGTTCTCCCGCTTGTCCGGCGCTGTCAGAGTCTCCCTCCTGTCCGGAACAGTCAGAGCGCCCCATCAATCAGGAGCTGCCAGAGCCGCCCGTCAGTCAGGAGCTGCAAGAGCTACCCGTCAGGAGCTGCCAGAGCCGCCCGCCTGTCCGGCGCTGCCAGAGTCTCCCGTCTGTCCGGCGCTGCCGGAATCTCCCGAAGGCGGCACTTAAGTGGGCCAAGACTATGGTGGAGTGGGGTCCACGTCCCGCGCCAGAGCCGCCACCGCGGACAGATGCCCACCCAGACCCTCCCCTATGGGTTTAGGTTTTGTGGCCAGAGTCCGCACCTTTGGGGGGATGGGGTACTGTCACATCCTGACCTTTGTTCCTTTTGTATGTCACTATTTTAGTTTGGTCAGGGCGTGAATTGGGGTGAGCATTCTATGTTTTTGTTCTATGTTTTGTATTTCTGGTTTTGGCCTGGTATGTGTCCCAATCAGAGGCAGCTGTCAATCGTTGTCTCTGATTGAGAACCATACTTAGGCAGCCTGTTTTCCCACTATGGGTTGTGGGTAGTTGTTTTCTGTTTTGTGTTTCTGCATCTGACAGGACTGTTTCGTTTACGTTCATTCTCTTTGTTATGTTGTTTTGTGTTCAGTTTAAATAAAAATAACATGAACACTTACCACGCTGCACATTGGTCCGATCCTTCATACTCCTCGTCAGAAGAGGAGGAAAACCGTTACAGACCCGTCGCATCATTAAAGACACCACACATCCAGCCACGAGCTGTTCTCTCCGTTACCGTTGGGCTGATGGTATCGGAGCACGAGGTCTGAGTCTGGTACCAACAAGCTCAGAGACAGTTTCTATCTACAAGCCATCAGACTGCTGAACACTTGAACTGGACTGACCACCTGCAGTGACTCTCTGCACCTTAGCACATATGCACTCACACACATACACACACACGGACACACACACACACATGCTGCTACCAGACTCTTATTATGATTGCTAAATACTGCACAATTCAAACACTTGCCCCCTGTATTATACTTGTGCTAAAATGTTTATTCTATTTTACTGAGCCATTTAGTTTATGTTCATATTCTTATATTTTATTATTTCTTATTGTTGTTGCCAAAAGAAACCTGCCAGTAAGCATTTATTTAGAAGGTGTAAACCATGTGTGTTTCATACTACTAATAAAACATGAAACTTGAAACAGAAACGTACACACAAACACACATGTACAGGCCTGCTGTGGACATTGCACTTCAGATTCCAGTCACACACTCTCAATACATTCACACACAACTGTACATGGATCAGTGGTGAAAGTGGTTCTTATAATGCCGGGCACAGACACATACACACAGAGACCGGCAGAGGTGATGGTGCTTGTTATGCAGGGAACACACAGAGACCGGCAGTGGTGATGGTGCTTGTTATGCAGGGCACACACAGAGACCGGCAGTGGTGATGGTGCTTGTTATGCAGGGCACACACAGAGACCGGCAGTGGTGATGGTGCTTGTTATGCAGGGAACACACAGAGACTGGCAGAGGTGATGGTGCTTGTTATGCAGGGAACACACAGAGACCGGCAGAGGTGATGGTGCTTGTTATGCAGGGAACACACAGAGACCAGCAGTGGTGATGGTGCTTGTTATGCAGGGAACACACAGAGACCGGCAGTGGTGATGGTGCTTGTTATGCAGGGAATACACAGAGACCAGCAGTGGTGATGGTGCTTGTTATGCAGGGCACACACAGAGACCGGCAGTGGTGATGGTGCTTGTTATGCAGGGAACACACAGAGACTGGCAGAGGTGATGGTGCTTGTTATGCAGGGAACACACAGAGACCGGCAGAGGTGATGGTGCTTGTTATGCAGGGAACACACAGAGACCAGCAGTGGTGATGGTGCTTGTTATGCAGGGAACACACAGAGACCGGCAGTGGTGATGGTGCTTGTTATGCAGGGAACACACAGAGACCGGCAGTGGTGATGGTGCTTGTTATGCAGGGAGCACACAGAGACCGGCAGAGGTGATGGTGCTTGTTATGCAGGGAACACACAGAGACCGGCAGTGGTGATGGTGCTTGTTATGCAGGGAACACACAGAGACCAGCAGTGGTGATGGTGCTTGTTATGCAGGGAATACACAGAGGCCGGCAGAGGTGATGGTGCTTGTTATGCAGGGAACACACAGAGACCGGCAGTGGTGATGGTGCTTGTTATGCAGGGCACACACAGAGACCAGCAGTGGTGATGGTGCTTGTTATGCAGGGAATACACAGAGGCCGGCAGAGGTGATGGTGCTTGTTATGCAGGGAATACACAGAGACCGGCAGTGGTGATGGTGCTTGTTATGCAGGGCACACACAGAGACCGGCAGTGGTGATGGTGCTTGTTATGCAGGGAACACACAGAGACCAGCAGTGGTGATGGTGCTTGTTATGCAGGGAATACACAGAGGCCGGCAGAGGTGATGGTGCTTGTTATGCAGGGAACACACAGAGACCAGCAGGGGTGATGGTGCTTGTTATGCAGGGAATACACAGAGGCCGGCAGAGGTGATGGTGCTTGTTATGCAGGGAACACACAGAGACCAGCAGTGGTGATGGTGCTTGTTATGCAGGGAATACACAGAGGCCGGCAGAGGTGATGGTGCTTGTTATGCAGGGAACACACAGAGACCAGCAGGGGTGATGGTGCTTGTTATGCAGGGCACACACAGAGACCAGCATTGGATGTGATGCTTGTAAAGTACCACACTCACACAACAAGACGCACTCACACTGCAGTGAACTGAGTTCTTAGCAGGCAGTACACACACACACACACACACACACACACACACACACACACATACACACACACACACACACACACACACACACACACACACACACACACACACACACACACACACACACACACACACACGCGCACACACACACACACAGAGAGAGAGAGAATACTGAAAAAACTCATATCTCCTTTCGAAGAGCTCCAAATGTATGATCCGTTTCCCTGAATTGCATTGTGAAAGCCTAACACTGTAGTATCGTTTTAAAAAATGAATTAGCTAGTCATGTTGGCAGTAATGATGCCCACCTGACCCAGATTGTGATTTATACTGGACTGTATTTGTATTGGGTAAACAGCACCATTAATTATGTGATTGCGGCGATGGAAGGTTGTGTTCCAAACAAAACAACTACAAGTGTAAGGTGTGTGGTGACCGGGTTACAGGGGTGTTAGTGACTGGGTTACAGGGCTGTTAGTGACGGGGTTACAGGGCTGTTAGTGACGAGGTTACAGGGGTGTTTGTGACGGGGTTACAGGGGTGTTAGTGACTGGGTTGCAGGGGTGTTAGTGACTGGGTTACAGGGGGTGTTAGTGACTGGGTTACAGGGGTGTTAGTGACGGGGTTACAGGGCTGTTAGTGACAAGGTTACAGGGGTGTTAGTGACGAGGTTACAGGGGTGTTAGTGACTGGGTTACAGGGGTGTTAGTGACTGGGTTACATGGGTGATAGTGACGGGGTTACAGGGCTGTTAGTGACGAGGTTACAGGGGTGTTTGTGACGGGGTTACAGGGGTGTTACTGACTGGGTTACAGGGGTGTTAGTGACGGGGTTACAGGGCTGTTAGTGACGAGGTTACAGGGATGTTAGTGACTGTGTTACAGGGCTGTTAGTGACGAGGTTACAGGGGTGTTAGTGACTGGGTTACAGGGGTGTTAGTGACGAGGTTACAGGGGTGTTAGTGACGAGGTTACAGGGGTGTTAGTGACTGGGTTACAGGGCTGTTAGTGACGAGGTTACAGGGGTGTTAGTGACGAGGTTACAGGGGTGTTAGTGACGAGGTTACAGGGGTGTTAGTGACTGGGTTACAGGGCTGTTAGTGACGAGGTTACAGGGGTGTTAGTGACGAGGTTACAGGGGTGTTAGTGACTGGGTTACAGGGGTGTTAGTGACGAGGTTACAGGGGTGTTAGTGACTGGGTTACAGGGCTGTTAGTGACGAGGTTACAGGGGTGTTAGTGACTGGGTTACAGGGCTGTTAGTGACGAGGTTACAGGGGTGTTAGTGACTGGGTTACAGGGGTGTTAGTGACTGGGTTACAGGGGTGTTAGTGACGAGGTTACAGGGGTGTTAGTGACGAGGTTACAGGGGTGTTAGTGACTGGGTTACAGGGCTGTTAGTGACGAGGTTACAGGGGTGTTAGTGACTGGGTTACAGGGCTGTTAGTGACGAGGTTACAGGGGTGTTAGTGACTGGGTTACAGGGGTGTTAGTGACGGGGTATACAGAAAAGGGGGGCTGAATATGTATCCTGCATTAGGCAGGCTCAGACACAGAGACATAATTCCCCACAAGCACTGTCATTACAGCGGAATACCCTGGGGCTGGGTTATCGTCCCATTCAGAAACACATATTTGACTCCACTCTGCTTTCATGGCGCTCAAACACGGGGGCTGAAAAGTGGTACATCCGGCCCAGTAACTCACATCACATCGCATTGCATCACAGAGCTGGTCTGTGAGAGTGTGGTATGTGTCTGCAGGGCTATGTGTGTGTTAGTGTATGTGTGTGTGTGTGTGTGTGTGTGTGTGTGTGTGTGCATGTATGCTTGCGGAGTGGCATGTGTGTGTTTTAGTTAGCAACCATGTGAGTGTATGCGTGCGAGCGTCTATATACAGTTTGTGTGGTCTATGTGATTGCGTGTCTGCATGCATCAGTGTGTGTGTATGTGTGTCTAAGCTTAGCAAGTGTGTGTGTCTGCAGGCATCTTTGTGTGTGTGTGTGTGTGTGTGTGTTCACCCTTTTTTGTTTTATTTTCGGAGGAGGACCTCATAAGCCAGGGGGTGGATCTTCTTCTGCCCCAGTTAGGCTGCTTGCCCTGGGCCTGGTGCAACAGACACACCCCTCAGCTTCGATTGGACCTGTGTTCCCACCACAGTCTCCTTACTCAGCACACAACACACAAGTCTTATCCGGTCCATCCCGAGTGACATTTGACCCTCTGACTGAGTTTAGGTCAGCTCGGACTCCCTCAGAGTAAAAATGTGCAGAACTTCAAAATCCTTCGGAGTGGACTCATTTTCAAAGATGTGAGACTATGTGACGAATATCCCTATGGAGAGGAGAGAGGGACGGTCAGACTTCCAAAGGCCCAGGAAAGCTTCTATCATACCTTCTTCTCTGGCTCTCTCTTTCTTCTCTTCTCTACTCTGGCTCTCTCTTCTCTTCTCTTCTCTACTCTGGCTCTCTCTTCTCTTCTCTTCTTCTCTGGCTCTCTCTCTCCCCGGGAAAGAGGCTGGTTAAAGGGGAGAATGAGCGAGAGAGGTACAAGAGGATGAAAGAGAAGAGGAAAAGAATGGACAATAATGTTATAAACACAGAACCCCATCCCCCCCAAAATACAGCAATGATCTTGTCCACCATTTCGTCTTTGAATTTACAAACCCACTTTGGGAAGCGGTTGTTCAAGCAGGCAGACAAACCTAACGTGTGGTATAATCGAAGAGTGTTCAGTCTAGTTAGCGCCACGGACTAGCCTACTTGTTAATTAGCAGCGCAGCATCGTTCTCCGGAGGTGTCCATTTTAGGCTCCAGAACTATAGACTACCATGTCTACATCCCCCAGTGTAGCCATGTCATCCAGAACTGTAGACTACCATGTCTAAATCCCCCAGTGTAGCCATGTCATCCAGAACTGTAGACTACCATGTCTAAATCCCCCAGTGTAGCCATGTCATCCAGAACTGTAGACTATCATGTCTAAATCCCCCAGTGTAGCCATGTCATCCAGAACTATAGACTACCATGTCTACATCCCCCAGTGTAGCCATGTCATCCAGAACTGTAGACTACCATGTCTAAATCCCCCAGTGTAACCATGTCATCCAGAACTATAGACTACCATGTCTAAATCCCCCAGTGTAGCCATGTCATCCAGAACTATAGACTACCATGTCTATATCCCCCAGTGTAGCCACGTCATCCAGAACTATAGACTACCATGTCTATATCCCCCAGTGTAGCCATGTCATAGAACCACCGTACATCCAGGGTAGAACTATAGACTACCATGTCTACATCCCCCAGTGTAACCATGTCATCCAGAACTATAGACTACCATGTCTACATCCCCCAGTGTAGCCACGTCATCCAGAACTATAGACTACCATGTCTAAATCCCCCAGTGTAGCCATGTCATCCAGAACTATAGACTACCATGTCTAAATCCCCCAGTGTAGCCATGTCATCCAGAACTATAGACTACCATGTCTAAATCCCCCTGTGTAGCCATGTCATCCAGAACTATAGACTACCATGTCTACATCCCCCAGTGTAACCATGTCATCCCTTTTCTCTCCCTCTTTTAATCTGTCACTCACTCTCTGTCATCTTCTTTCTCTCTATTCCTGTGTCTGTCTGTCTATCTGCTAGTCTCACCCTCTCCATCATTGTCTTTGTCTTTCCCCTCTCTTCTTGGCATCTATCATCCCTCCTTCTCTGGTTCTCCCGTGTCTCTTTCACTCTCGCTCTTTCTCCATATTATCTTCTCTGTCTCTGTTCTTTATAGTACAGTCTTTGTAAATGCATCATTGCCCTGGCCTACATTTGCATGGGTAGGAGCCAAAGCACTTGGCTTGGGGGGGATCGCTGAAGAGGAGAGGAGAATCTCATTTCCATATGTAACGAAGCTTTTTCTGGAGGAAGAAAGCACATAGAAATGGATTTATTTATGTGTGGTTTTGTCATAGATTTTCCTCAGCATTTGAAGCCGATCCAGAAAGGCAGTAATGTGTTTGAGTGCAGGTATAAGAGTGGTGTTTTAAAGGGGACCATGTTTCAGTGTCCCTGCCTCTCGTAGGGGAATCTGATAAAGAGTCGTCCTATCCTTGTCCACGCTCATTCTCACCCTCTTCTCTGCTGGCAAAAACAAACCCTCCATCTTTTCTCCTGTTTTTCATTATTTTTATTTTACTGAGTAGAGCTCATAACGTATCAAAAGAAAGTCAGCAGACTAACTACCCATCCTCACACACTAGAGTGTCGGGAAACTTGCTCGTATCACGCCTCACGCCTCACATAGCAAACTGAGAGAAATTCATGACTGCACACAAAGACAACGCATGCAAGACACTGGTTCCTTTGGAGGAGCTGAAAGCCATTTTGGGCATGAGTAAGGAGGGAGTGGGACCAAAAAGAATGCAAAATGAAGGCGTATCACATTTTTGGGGTTGTTTTCACTTTGTAATCTGCGATGCGAGATAATTAAAGTGTGGAGCTTGGGCTGTTATCACTCGCACAGAGAGAAAGAGAGAGCGAGAGAATCGTCTTGCATTTAAATATGAATCAAACATACTCCAAAGCATTCACATTTCCTTTATTTCACATAAAAAAAAATGTAGAGGCCTCATTCTCATCCCTTTGTCTCTGGGAAAAGTAAAGTAACAACATGTTAGAAAATGGAGGCAGAAGGGAACACCCACCCTCTCCCTTTGTTGACTCCCACAGAACCAGGCCTGGTATTCTGTCTTATGTGGTCTGTTTTCATAACATTTCTCCCAGACATTTACATAACATGTGCAGATGGGGAATAGTGACACTTCGGTGAAATGGGTAGCAGTGTTTTTGATATAGGCTTTGTAAAAGAAAGTCTAGCACACATGAAATGGCAGAAAACTTAGCATCAAACCAAAACATCAAATTGAGCAAAAGGTTTAGTGGGCTGGTAGAGGGAGAACTGTCCAATCCTTGCAATATGTTTATCAGTGTAGATGTGATATTTGCTTAACTCTCCCACCTTTCAATATACTAATGCTACTGTGAACTCACAATGTAGTGTGTGCATTTTAAAAGCCATCATGAAGCACTTAACACAGAATGGTGATAAATCAGTTACAATCATGTCGTAAAAATGGAAAGGTCCTTCATGCATCTTTACTTCTTCATGGACATACATCAAATCCATTTGTATTTGTAACATGGCTGAATTCAACAGGTAGACCTTTCCCTGAAATACCTATTACAAGCCCTTAACCAACAATGCAGTTTAAAAAAATCCGAGAACATATTTACTAAATAAACTAAAGTACACAAAAATAAAGGAACACAATAAAATACCAATAACGAGGCTATATACAGTGAGTACCGGTACCGAGTCAATGTGCGGGGATACAGGTTAGTGGAGGTAATTGAGGTAAAGAGACTATGCGTAGTGTATCACGTGTAGTGGGACTTGTCTTTGCCTTTTCTACTACTGTGTGCCATTCTACCGTTATCACCCCATACAATAACACCATACGGCAATAGGAGTACCAAGGGTGATTTCACGCCAATTCCATTATTGACCCGACTTTGCTCGCTCCCAAATCTGCATATCGAATGAGCGTGGAGGTGGCTTAAGTCCAATGTCATTACTCACTGTGAGAGAGCCAATTCTAATCACTGTCTTCACAAAAGTGTTTTTGTCTTAACTAGCTCAGCCCCGTGACATGGCATAGTGTCCTTCTCTTGCTCCGTATTGAAGAAGGGGATGGGCCGGTGGTTAGTGGAAGAAAAAACTGAAGAAGGAGAAGTAATGAAAGGCGTGGAGGATGAAGTCGGTCCTGATTATGCTATAATCCTCGGTGTTGTCTCAGCATTAGAGCTGATGAGGGAGGCTTTGACCTAGACTAATAGCACCGCAATCTGCCCACTGTTTGTTCTCATCCACAGGACCTCTAATGGAGTGGGTTAATCTGTTACCTACACTCCCCTGGGCTTTTACTGGAGGCTAAGGAAACTAATGAAGAGCGGTGGGAGGAAGGAAGGTGGAGTTCCGTGTGGCCCAGTTGTTAGAGCATGTTGCTTGCATTGCCAGGGTTGTGGGTTCGATTCCCACGGGGGACCGGTACAAAATAAAATGTATGCACTCACTACTGTAATTCACTCTGGATAAGAGTGTCTGCTAAATGACTCAAATGTAGAGAGACATGGAGAAATGAAAGGCAGAGGATGAAGAGTTGGAGGCAGAGAATGAGAAAGGGAGTGGAGGGACAGACAGTGAGGAAGAAGTGAAAGATAGAGGATGTCAACAGAGTTGGTAAGGAAGGTGGAGACAGAGAGAATGGAAGAGAGAGGAATTAATACATGGAAGAACGAGAGGATAGATTTGGTAGAGGAATAAAGGATTGCGTGAGATGGAGATATCTGGCAAAGATGCGTCAGGGGAACCAGATAGGATGAGAGACTGCCATAAAGAGCCAGGCTCATCTCAGTACCCAATACACTCTCAGCACCAATACACTCTCACGCATATTCCCGAAGGTAAACGCATTTTCCGCTTTGTTTGAGTCTTAAGTGTATTATCTCATTTCATTGTTGTTGCTCAGGAAGAAAATGTCTGCCACAATCTATTCTCTGAGTAATATGCCTGGGGCAGTATTAGGTTTAGCTGGTGTCAGCTTTATTTTGTTCACTTAGCCACTTGAGTACATGAACAGTAACGTTACATGTGTATGAATGTACTGTAGATGCTTAATCCACTTAGTATTATGTAGATACGTTTTATCTCACTCATCTATTGGAAGATAACAAATAATAATGCATAACTGAGACTACATCTATTTTAAACACAGCACAAATACTAAAACAGGAGAGGGTTTTCATCTCAGATAATGGCAGGAACACAGTCAGATATACATACTGAGAAAGAGAGAGAGAGAGCGTGTTTGTGTCTGTGCGTGTGCGTGTATGCGTGTGCATACCATACTCTGCACAATCACATTCTGTTTGACTAGCTAATGTAACTAGATGAAGATAACAAAGGTTGTAAGGGGACAACACTGAATAATATTTTCTGCATGGTCACACCGACACAGAGGGAAACACTGTGACATGTACAGTAGCTGTGCCAAATGTTAGAATAGGAAAGCATCAATGCTCACAGTCAAGGTGAAATGCACCCTGGGTATGCATTCATACACATATAACTGTCTACCTTCTGCTCACTCATTCAAGGCACTGACCTCAGCAAGTCCTAGTAGTTGATATCCCACATGTTCCCCTCCACAGTCTTCCTTATTCTCTCTACGTCTAAATCCACCACTATTTTCTCTGGTACAATATGGGACGGGGTTAATAAAACTAATATAACGGTTACCTCTGGCTGCGGGCTTTGTAACTGATTGTCAGTCAGTTATTGTGAGTACTGCTGTGGAGAGGCCAACTCCTCCTCGCCAGCCTGTTTTGGTGTCACTTCCTTGACGTGATTAGTCGGCGTTCTTCCATTTACTGCGGCTGTCGGCAGAACCAATCGTGGCCCAGCGTAATGCCGTAATGGAAGGGGATGTATGGCTGACACCAGACAGATTGCAGTAATATGCTTTTCTTTATTTTGTTGGTGATGTATTTTCCATCTTTTTTTCCTCTGTTCACTCTTTCATGGTGGGAAGGACCAAACTGTTTTTTTCTTTTTCTTTTTTCACTTTGATGAATCGATCTGAAAGGTTTATTTATTAGATGCAGGAATATTGATGGTTGGCAAAGAACTTACGATTTATTTGACAATCTACATACAGCTATGGCTGATGGACATGTTTATTTCTGGTGGTGAATTCAGTTGTTGGGCCTGTGCTTTCTAAATGAGACAGAGAGAAAGAAAGAAAGAGGCAGGCAGGCAGGCAGGCAGGCAGGCAGGCAGGCAGGCAGGCAGGCAGGCAGACAGACAGACAGACAGACAGACAGACAGACAGACAGACAGACAGACAGACAGACAGAATGACAGACAGACAGACAGACAGACAGACAGACAAAATGACAGACAGACAGACAGACAGACAGACAGACAGACAGACAGACAGACAGACAGATGACAGACAGACAGACAGACAGACAAAATGACAGACAGACAGACAGACAAAATGACAGACAGACAGACAAAATGACAGACAGACAGACAGACACAATGACAGACAGACAGACAAAATGACAGACAGACAAAATGACAGACAAAAAAGTAAGACTGTTTTGGAGAAAGTACTGTGTGATGTAGAGCAGTGATGGAGAAAGTACTGTGTGGTGTAGAGCAGTGATGGAGAAAGTACTGTGTGATGTAGAGCAGTACTGGAGAAAGTACTGTGTGATGTAGAGCAGTACTGGAGAAAGTACTGGGGGAATAGGGCAGTACTGGAGAAAGTACTGTGTGATGTAGAGCAGTGATGGAGAAAGTACTGTGTGATGTAGAACAGTGATGGAGAAAGTACTGTGTGATGTAGAGCAGTGATGGAGAAAGTACTGTGTGGTGTAGCGCAGTGATGGAGAAAGTACTGTGTGATGTAGAACAGTGATGGAGAAAGTACTGTGTGATGTAGAGCAGTGATGGAGAAAGTACTGTGTGGTGTAGAGCAGTGATGGAGAAAGTACTGTGTGATGTAGAGCAGTACTGGAGAAAGTACTGTGTGATGTAGAGCAGTACTGGAGAAAGTACTGTGTGATGTACAGCAGTGATGGAGAAAGTACTGTGTGATGTAGAACAGTGATGGAGAAAGAACTGTGTGATGTGGAGCAGTGATGGAGAAAGTACTGTGTGATGTAGAGCAGTGATGGAGAAAGAACTGTGTGATGTGGAGCAGTGATGGAGAAAGTACTGTGTGGTCTACAGGTTTTCAGCCTGTTTTCAACTGTGGACCACCTTGCTGCATTTGGTTTGTAAAAACAAAATATATATATATTATTATTTTCTTCCTCCAAAAATAATAACAGTTGGCAGTATTAATCGTATTATAATTGCTTATAATAATAATAATATGCCTGAATAATATGCAAGATATTGTATGTAAAGAATTCCGGGACTCTGGGAAAGGTGGTCTTCAAGAACTTTTGAAAGTGATTTAGTGGTCCCGAAAACGGACAATGTTGGGAAGTGGTGTAGAGTAAATGAGGTAGATCCACACTCTTCAGGAAACTTGCATCTTGTGCAGTGGAGCGAAACAGAGGAATAACACTCTGTAGTTTTGAGTCAGCGTTTAGTAGTGTTATCGGTCATTACTGTGATGGATACTGTGTCTCATTGAGAGGACAAGGCCGTGGCTTTTCTCCGGCGAGCTCCTTCACTCTGGGGCTCGGAGGCGAGTGCCACTCACCGGCCTGGGCTTCTATTGAGAGAAATGACATAGGGATGGCGACGCGGTGTCAGGAGGGGTAACACGACATGCAGGGCCGCAAAGGACCTGTCATCTATGAGGAATGATAATCACAGGGCCAAGAGATATGTTTTTGTCGCTCACCCACCTCCTTTCTTCCCTCCCTGTCTCCACTAGCTCTCCCTCTACTCTCACACTCTTCCCTGCAACTTGTGAGGCGCACCGGTTTGAGTGCGTCAAGAACAACAACACTGTTGTGTTTTTCACGCTCAACAGTTTCTAGTGTGTATCAAGAATGGTCCAATACCCAAAGGACATCCTGCCAACTTGACACAACTGTGGGAAGCATTTGAGTCAACATGGGCCAGCATCCCTGTACAACGCTTTAGATACCTTGTAGAGTCCATGTCCTGACGAATTGAGGCTGATCTGAGCGCAAAAGGGGGTGCAACTGAATATTAAGAATCTGTTCCTAATGTTTTGTACACTCAGTTTATCTGTGGTCATTTTTGTTATTTAACAGCCTCTGCATTGGTCTCTTATCTTATCTCTTATCTCTCTCTCTATCCATCTCTCTCTCTCTCTCTCTCTCTCTCTCTCTCTCTCTATCTCTCTCTCTCTCTCTGTCCATCTATCTCCCTCCCGCTCTCTCTCTCTCTCTCTCTCTCTCTCTCTCTCTCTCTCTCTGTCCATCTCTCTCCCTCTCTCTCTCTCTCTCTCTCTCTCTCTCTCTCTCTCTCTCTCTCTCTCTCTCTCTCTCTCTCTCTCTCTCTCTGTCCATCTCTCTCCCTCTCTCTCTCCCTCTCTCTCTCTCTCTCTATGTCCATCTCTCTCTCTCTCTCTCTCTCTCTCTCTCTCTCTCTCTCTCTCTGACACACACACACATACACACACACACACACACACACACACACACACACACACACACACACACACTCTCTCCCTTCATCAGCGAAGACCATCTGTATTGACGCTGTTTCGTGAGTGAGTTGGCAGGCGATGAGAGCAGGGCGGGATTGGGACAGTGGAGGGGAGAGAGGGTTGCCAAATCAATAGTCGGCTGAAACCCGGTGACTGCTGGGATAGATCACGGCCACAGAGCTCCTGTCCCCTGCTGATAACGACAGGATCTTCGACCTGCAATATACAGACACATCCAGCCTCTTAGTCAGGACTTAGTCAGGACTCAGTCAGCTCTCAGTCAGGACTCAGTCAGGTCTCAGTCAGGTCTCAGGTCTCAGTCAGGTCTCAGTCAGAACTGTTTGCATGTATGTATGTATGTACAAATGTATGTATGTATGTATGTATGTATATATATATGTATGTGGGGCTCAGCAAATGTGTAATGGGTGTTTCCCCTACCAATGAGTGTATGAGTGTATGCATGCGTAGAACCTGTGGTTGCTCTCCCTCATTTAGCATGCAAAACACAGGGCCAGCGAACATCTTGTTTAGAGAGCGACCATATGTTTACTTTGGGAGACTGCAAGCCCTTGCCCACAACCAGATAGAGAAGCACAGAGACACACACACTACAGCATAAACATGACACACATTGCTCTTTCCAATTCACATATTGTCTCTTGTGGTGTTGAGGATTTGTGACCCCAACCGAGCATCTCTCACCGTAGGCGAGCAGCCAGGCGAGGTCCAGGCTTGCGAGTAGACTAGGCCGTGTTTTCTCCACCACAGCTCTGGGGAAGTGTGGAGTTCTGGCAGAGGCAGAGCAACCCCTCTGAGGCACTGCGAGAGACAGGTGGAGGCTTCGCCAAGAGGATATTTCCACAAAATACACACGAACACACTCTGAAATTCATTTACGCTCCGTGAGTGCGTGTGTGTGTGTCTGTGTGTGTGTGTGTGTGTGTGTGTGTGTGTGTGTGTGTGTGTGTGTGTGTGTGTGTGTGTGCGTGTGTGCTTGCGTGCGTGTGTGTGTGTGTGTAAAATTGTATGGGCTAGATCCTGGGTGTATAGTGGCTTATAAGACACACAACAGTGTGACTCTGTAACCTCTGTCACCTCTCTAACCTCATTGCTGACCCTTTCATATCAGAGAGAGATGGAAAGGGAGTTCAGAAGCTGAGAAATAAAACGATAAATGCTTAGTTTTCCTCAACACCCCTGTGTGTGTGTGCATGTTTGTGTGTGTCCCTAGATTAAGTTTTTGTGTGCCTAAGCTTGTCATGCAAGTATTGCATATTTATCTTGAATTCACACTTATCTAACAGCCTTCCGTTCATACTTTTGACTCAATATGTTTAGATGGATGTTGACGCCTGGAGCACAACAATCTATGGTTGAAAGACAGACAGCGGGTGATACATGAAGAGTTAGTGAACGGGGATGACATCATGAAAAACAACACATAGGAGAGCCATCATAACTTGTCAGCAGATAAGTCGATCAACATGCAATTAGCATGCTGTCATTCTACTGTTTTATTCAGATCACCATAAAACACAGGATTTGCCTAAAAATAGCTTATTCCTCTTTTCCTCGTTTAGTGAGGATGAGATGTCAGAACTGAAACCCCAAATGGGATCTGATGTCAGGGGGTCGTTTTTCTGTCTTTATCTCAGTGTCTATATGGACAAATGCTTAAGTGACATAAGTGATATACAGTGCCTTTGGAAAGTATTCAGACCCCTTGACTTTTTCCACATTTTGTTAGGTTGCAGCCTTATTCTAAAATTGATAAAATATATATTTTATCTCTCATCAATCTACACACAATACCCCATAACGACAAAGCAAAAACTGGTTTTTAAAATGTTTGCTAATTTATTAAAAATAAATATGGAAATATAACATTTACACAATTATTCAGATCCTTTACTCAGTACTTTGTTTTGCACCTTTTGCAGTGATTACGGCCTCGAGTCTTCTTCGGTATGACGCTACAAGCTTGGCCTGTATTTGTGGAGTTTCTGCAGATCCTCTCAAGCTCTGTCAGGTTAGATGAGGAGCATCGCTGCACCGCTATTTTCAGGTTTCTCCAGAGATGTTCGATCAGGTTTAAGTCAGGGCTCTGACTGGGCCACTCATGGACATTCAGAGACTTGTCCCGAAGCCACTCCTGTGTTGTCTTGGCTGTGTGCTTAGGGTCGTTGTCCTGTTGGAAGGTGAACTTTCACCCCTGTCTGAGGTCTTGAGAGCTCTGGAGCAGGTTTTAATCAAGAATCTCTCTGTACTTTGCTCTGTTCATCTTTGCCTCAATCCTGAATCTAGAGCTCTGTCAGAGTGACCATGGTTCTTGGTCACCTCCCTGACCATGGCCCTTCTCCCCCGATCGCTCAGTTTGGCCGGGTGGCCAGCTCTACGAAGAGTCTTGGTGGTTCCAAACATCTTCCATTTAAAAATGATGGAGGCCATTTTGTTCTTGGGGACCTTCAATGCTGCAGAAATGTTTTGGTGCCCTTCCCCAGATCTGTGCCTCAACAAAATCTTGTCTCGGAACTAATAATTCCTTTGACCTTATGGCTTAGTTTTTGCTCTGACATGCATTGTCAACTGTGAGACCTTATATAGACAGGTGTGTGCCTTTCCTAATCATGTCCAATCAATTGAATGTACCCCAGGTGGACTCCAATCCAGTTGTGGAAACATCTCAAGGAGAATCAATGGAAACAGGATGCACCTGAGCTAAATTTCGAGTCTCATAGCAAAGAGTCTGAATCTAAATAAGGTGTTTATGTTTTTATGTTTCAATACATTTGCAAATATTTCTAAAAACGTGTTTTCGCTTTGTCATTATGGAGTATTGCGTGTTGATTGGTGATGATTTCTTATTTTTACCAATTTAGGAAAAGTATGGAAAAAGTCAAGAGGTCTGAATACTTTCCGAAGGCACTGTAATGGTGGGACAAAAAGGTGAGCAAATGTTGCCAATCGAGATGATGGGATGGGAAGTTAAGAGACAGGATGAAAGAGATAGAGAAAGAATGATGGGAAGAGAGGGAGGCTGAGAATGATTTATGAGGTGTGGCAGTTTGTTAGGATGGGGCTGCGGTCAGGGGAAAGCAGGGGGGGGGGGGGGGGGGGTTATGCCCTAATCTGGGAGCATATGGTGGGCAAACTGGCCCCAAACACTCATCATTTATCGGTGAAGAAGTGTTCTGCCTCCATTCTCTTGGTTCAGCAACCCAGGACAGATGCCACAGCACAGAAGGAAGTGTGCACACGCAAATGCACATGCAAATACACACACACACACACACCCAAAGTGGGATGAAAATTGATGAATTTCTCATTTTTTGTCAACGATCTACACATAAAATACTCTGTCAAAGTGTAAGAAAAAGTATATCATTTTCTTTATTAATGGAAAATAAAACACAAATATATTTTGATTAGATAACTATTCAACCCCCTGAGTCGATACATGTTAGAATTAGGTTTGGCAGCGATTACAGCTGTGAGTTTTTCTGGGTAAAGCTTTCAAACCTGGATTGTACAATATTTGCCCGTTATTCTTAAAAAATGTATTCAAGCTCTGTCAAGTAGCTTGTTGATCATTGCTAGACATCCGTTTTCAAGTCCTGGCATACATTTTCAAGCCGATTTAAATCAAAACTGTAACTAGGCCACTCAGGAACATTCCATGTTGTCTTTGGAAGTAACTCCAATGGCCTTGTGTTTTAGGTTATTATCCTGCTGAAAGGTGTATTTGGTGTCTGTTGGAAACAAACTGAACCATGTTTTCCTCTTGGATTTTGCCTGTGCTTAGCTCTATTCCTTTTCTTTTTATCCTAAAACACTCCATAGTCCTTGCCGATGACAAGCATACCCATAACATGGACGGATGGACAGAGAGATGGCTCCGGAGAAGAAGGCTGATGTTTTACGTGTTCCTGACCAATTGTGTTTTTTCGTTCTTTTCTTTGCGTTGTTTGTAACTTATTTTTAAAACTTATTTTGAACATAATGTTGCTGCTGTCTCTTATGACCGAAAATACCTTCTGGACATCAGAACTGCGATTACTCACAACAAACTGTCAGAATCCTTTTTTTGCTTTAACGAGCCCGACGTGAATGATATACTGCTTCCCCGGGAACAGGCCCAGATCCCTGTCATTTGCGTGAAGAGAAGGTGGAGAAAAGGGGCAGGAGTGCGGGCTGCCATCTGAGAATTCGTAGGCGATCAAATTAACCCCGACTGCCATCCATTCTGCTAGCAAACATGCAATCTTTAAAAAATAAAATCGATGACCTACGTGGAAGATTAAGCTACCAACGGGACATTCAAAACTGTAATATCTTATGCTTCACGGAATCGTGGCTGAACAATGACATTATCAACATACAGCTGGCTGAATCTGCAGGATAGAACTGTGGCGTCTGGTAAGACAAGGGGCGATGGACTATGTATTTTTGTAAATAACAGCTGGTGCAAGATATATAAGGAAGTCTCGAGGTTTTGCTCACCTGAGGTAGAGTAACTCATGATAAGCTGTAGACCGCACTATCTACATAGAGTTTTCATCTGTATTTTTCATAGCTGTCTACATACCACCACAGACTGATGCTGTCACTAAGACCGCACTGAATGAGCTGTATTCTGCTATAAGCAAACAGGAAAACACTATCTTCGTCGACCTGGCCAAGGCTTTGAACTCTGTCAATCACTGCATTCTTATCGGCAGACTCAATAGCCTTGGCTTCTCAAATGACTGCCTTGCCTGGTTCAGCAACTACTTTTCAGACAGACTTCACTGTGTCAAATCTGAGGCCCTGTTGTCCGGACCTCTCGCAGTCTCTATGGGGGTGCCACACGGTTCAATTCTCGGGCAGATTCTTTTCTCTATATATATCAATGATGTCGATCTTGCTGCTGGTGATTCTCTAATCCACCTCTATGCAGACGACACCATTCTGTATACATCTGGCCCTTCTTTGGACACTGTGTTAACAACGCTCCAGACGAGAGTACAACACTCCTTCCGTGGCCTCCAACTGCTCTTAAATGCAAGTAAAACTAAGTGCATGCTCTTCAACCGATTGCTGCCCACACCCTCCCGCCCGACTAGCATCACTACTCTGGACGGTTCTGACCTAGAATATGTAGACAACTACAAATACCTAGGTGTCTGGTTAGACTGTAAACTCTCCTTCCAGACTCACATTAAGCATCTCCAATCCAATATTAAATCTAGAATCGGCTTCCTATTTCGTAACAAAGCCTCCTTCAGTTATGTCGCCAAACATACCCTGGTAAAACTGACTATCCTACCAATTCTTGACTTCGATGATGTCATTTACAAAATAGCCCCCAACAGTCTACTCAGCAAACTGTACAGTGCCTTGCGAAAGTATTCGGCCCCCTTGAACTTTGCGACCTTTTGCCACATTTCAGGCTTCAAACATAAAGATATAAAACTGTATTTTTTTGTGAAGAATCAACAACAAGTGGGACACAATCATGAAGTGGAACGACATTTATTGGATATTTCAAACTTTTTTAACAAATCAAAAACTGAAAAATTGGACGTGCAAAATTATTCAGCCCCCTTAATTTAATACTTTGTAGCGCCACCTTTTGCTGCGATTACAGCTGTAAGTCGCTTGGGGTATGTCTCTATCAGTTTTGCACATCGAGAGACTGAATTTTTTTACCATTCCTCCTTGCAAAACAGCTCGAGCTCAGTGAGGTTGGATGGAGAGCATTTGTGAACAGCAGTTTTCAGTTCTTTCCACAGATTCTCGATTGGATTCAGGTCTGGACTTTGACTTGGCCATTCTAACCTGGATATGTTTATTTTTGAACCATTCCATTGTAGATTTTGCTTTATGTTTTGGATCATTGTCTTGTTGGAAGACAAATCTTCGTCCCAGTCTCAGGTCTTTTGCAGACTCCATCAGGTTTTCTTCCAGAATGGTCCTGTATTTGGCTCCATCCATCTTCCCATCAATTTTAACCATCTTCCCTGTCCCTGCTGAAGAAAATCAGGCCCAAACCATGATGCTGCCACCACCATGTTTGACAGTGGGGATGGTGTGTTCAGGGTGTTGCTTTTACGCCAAACATAACGTTTTGCATTGTTGCCAAAAAGTTCAATTTTGGTTTCATCTGACCAGAGCACCTTCTTCCACATGTTTGGTGTGTCTCCCAGGTGGCTTGTGGCAAACTTTAAATGACACTTTTTATGGATCTCTTTAAGAAATGGCTTTCTTCTTGCCACTCTTCCATAAAGGCCAGATTTGTGCAATATACGACTGATTGTTGTCCTATGGACAGAGTCTCCCACCTCAGCTGTAGATCTCTGCAGTTCATCCAGAGTGATCATGGGCCTCTTGGCTGCATCTCTGATCAGTCTTCTCCTTTTATGAGCTGAAAGTTTAGAAGGACGGCCAGGTCTTGGTAGATTTGCAGTGGTCTGATACTCCTTCCATTTCAATATTATCGCTTGCACAGTGCTCCTTGGGATGTTTAAAGCTTGGGAAATCTTTTTGTATCAAAATCCGGCTTTAAACTTCTTCACAACAGTTTCTCGGACCTGCCTGGTGTGTTCCTTGTTCTTCATGATGCTCTCTGCGCTTTTAACGGACCTCTGAGACTATCACAGTGAAGGTGCATTTATACGGAGACTTGATTACACACAGGTGGATTGTATTTATCATCATTAGTCATTTAGGTCAACATTCAGAGATCCTGACTGAACTTCTGGAGAGTGTTTGCTGCACTGAAAGTAAAGGGGCTGAATAATTTTGCACGCCCAATTTTTCAGTTTTTGATTTGTTAAAAAAGTTTGTAATATCCAATAAATGTCGTTCCACTTCATGATTGTGTCCCACTTGTTGTTGATTCTTCACAAAAAAATACACTTTTATATCTTTATGTTTGAAACCTGAAATGTGGCAAAAGGTCGCAAAGTTCAAGGGGGCCGAATACTTTCGCAAGGCACTGTATGTAGTCTATCACAGTGCCATCCGTTTAATCACCAAAGCCCCATATACTACCCACCTCAGCAACCTGTATGCTCTCGTTGGCTGGCACTCACTATATATTCGTTGTCAAACCCACTGTCTCCAGGTCATCTATAAGTCTTTGCTAGGTAAAGCCCCGCCTTATCTCAGCTCACGGATTACCATAGCAACACCCACCCATAGCATGCGCTCCAGCAGGTATATTGCCCTGGTCATCCCAAAAGTGAACCCCTCCTTTGGCCGCCTTTCCTTCCAGTTCTCTGCTGCCAATGACTGGAACAAATTGCAAAAATCTTATATCTTATATCTCCCTCTCTAACTTTAAGCATCAGCTGTCAGAGAAGCTTACCAATCACTGTACCTGTACACAGCCAATCTGTAAATAGCACACCTGACTACCTCATCCCCATATTATTACTTACCCTCTTGCTCATTAGCACCCCAGTATCTCTACTTGCACATCATCATCTGCACATCTATCACTCTGGTATTAATGCTAAATTGTAATTATCTTGGCCAGGTCACAGTTGTAAATGAGATCTTGATCTCAACTGGCCTACCTGGTTAAATAAAGGTGAACTAAAAAATAAATAAAAAATTGACTCTGTGCCGGTACCCCCCTGTATATAGTCTCGTTATTGTTATTTTACTGCTGCTCTTTAATTACTTGTTACATTTATTTCTTATTCTTATTCATATTTTTTTTAAACTGCATTGTTGGTTAGGGGCTTATAAGTAAGCATTTCACTGTATGGACCACACCTGTTGTATTAGGCGCATGTGACTAATACAATTCGATTTGATGATGCAGCCTCCACCATGCTTGAATATATGAAGATTAGTACAGTACTCAGTGACGTGTTGTGTTGTATTTTCCCCAAACATAACACTTTGTATTCAGGACAAAAAGTTCATTTATTTGCCAATTCTCTTGCTGTTTTACTTCAGTGCCTTATTGAAAACAGGATGGATGTTTTGGAATATGTGTATTCTGACTTCCTTATTTTCACTCTGTCATTTAGCTTAGTATTGTGGAGGAACTACAATGTTGTTGATCCTTCCTCAGTTGTATCCTATCACAGCCATTTACCTCGGTAAGTGGTTTAAAATGACCATTGGTCTAATGGTGAAATCACTGAGCGGTTTCCTTCCTCTCCGTCAACTGAGTTAGGAAGGATGCCTGTACTTTGTAATGACTGGATGTATTGATACACCATCCAAAGTGCAATTAATAACTTCACCATGCTCAAAGGGATAAAAGGGATACTTTTTTACCCGTCTACCAATAGGTGACACCCTTGGTGAGGCATTGAAAAACCTCCCTGGTCTTCTTTGTTGAATCTGCACTTGAAATTCACTGTTCGACTGAGAGACCTTACAGATAATTTAATGTACAGAGATAAGGTAGTCATTCAAAAATCATGGTAAACACCATTATGTACACAGAGTTAGTCCATGCAATTTGTTATGCACAATGTTCCTCCTGAACTCATTTAGGCTTGCCATAACAAAGGGGTTGTGTAAGTGGGGGACGGGATATATACCTGTATGAGTGTGTTTTATGTGTTCTTTTACAGGAGACACACTGTAGACATACACAAATATATGCTGTAGACATACACACAGGCATACTGTAGACATACTGTAGACATACACAAAGACATATTGTAGATATATTGTAGACATACACAAATACATATTGTAGACACACTGTAGACATACACAAATATATGCTGTAGACATACTGTAGACATACACACAGACATACTGTAGACATACTGTAGATATATTGTAGATATATTATTGACATACACAAAGAACTACAAAAATCTCTGAAACTGGAAACACTTATCTCCCTCACTAGCTTTAAGCACCAGCTGTCAGAGCAGCTCACAGATCACTGTACCTGTACATAGCCCATCTATAAATAGCCCAAACAACTACCCCTTCCCCTACTGTATTTATTTATTTATTTTGCTCCTTTGCACCCCAGTATTTCTACTTTGCACACTCATCTACTGTCAAATCTACCATTCCAGTGTTTAAATTGCTATATTGTATTTGCTTCACCACCATGGCCTATTTATTGCCTTTACCTCCCTTATCTCACCTCATTTGCACACATTGTATATAGACTTATTTTTCTACTGTATTATTGACTGTATGTTTGTTTTACTCCATGTGTAACTCTGTGTTGTTATATGTGTCAAACTGCTTTGCTTTATCTTGGCCAGGTCGCAATTGTAAATGAGAACTTGTTCTCAACTAGCCTACCTGGTTAAATAATGGTGAAATAAAAATAAAACATACATGCACAAAGACATATTGTAGATATATTTTAGATGTATTATAGACATACACAAAGACATACTGTTGACATACTGTAGATATATTTTAGACATACTGTAGACATACACACAGACATACTGTAGACATACTGTAGACATACTGTAGATATTTTGTAGATATACTGTAGACATGCACAAAGACATACTGTTGACATACTGTAGACACACTGTAGATATAGTGTAGATATACTGTAGACATACACAAAGACATACTGTAGACATACACAAAGACATATTGTAGACATACTGTAAACATACTGTAGACATATACTCATAACAATTAACTATTTCTCTCAATATGGAGCATTACATAGTGCACATTAATATAATTAATTTTATTCATTCATGTGCCTGTTTGTGCTGTTGTCTGTTGAATGCCTCCCTGTTTTGAATCAGAGAATATGTCTCCTGGCTGACCATGAGACAGCAGTCTCCGCTGTTACCCATAATGCTTTCTCATCACAGATATTGCATTGTTGCATTTGCTTTGTTAATAAATAACTTTACTCTCTCTCTATTCATTCTCCTCAAAAATGTCACTGCAGGAGATGACATAAGTGCAACATTAACTTTTTGCTCATAAAGAGGAAAGATTTTCAGTTTCCAATCTCAAAAAAAGAGAAGGAATTTCCTTGCTTCATTGGGTCTAGTTCATGCTGTGGAGGCTCCTCAAGCTTGCACGCGCACAGAGATAAAATATATATCCCCTTTCTTAGAAAACAGGTTTTTCTAGAGATATTGTAATAGTGAGCTACACTTTAAAGATTCAGGCGGCCTCTTAATAAGCTCCCCTTCTCTTCTGTGGCCCTAAAAGCAACCAGGGAAATGTTACAAGCCAGAGCCGCAGGGGCTAGCGGTGCTGCTGCAAATTTATTCACCTTTCTGGCATAATTGAATTTTTCCTGTTATATTCCAGAGGGGTGGGGGTTAGAAATTAAAAGGCAAAAATACTTTCAAAAGATTCATCCTTCTCCCATTCTTTGGGGATCTTTTATTTCCTATTAGTTTTTTTAACCTTCTTCATTTGATAAATAATTGAGTTTAATATTTTTGGAGTATAGATTCACAGATGGCTCTTTTTCACCCTGTCTTTGTAATATTTCTGTATTTTCTTCAATGTTTAATGTTTATCAAGTGTTGTCTTATCTGTTTGTTACTATGGCTTGAAGTTATTTAAAGGATTCAGTTTCTTCTTTTATATCGTGAGGTCAGTCAGGAAAAGGCCATGTGAATGTTTTTTCCGTTTTGAGTTTAAATTTAATGAGCATTGTTCTGTAGCTGTATGCTTGTGCACGTGTGTGTGTATATGTGTGTGTGTGTGTGTGTGTGTGTGTGTGTATGTGTGTATATGTTTGTATGTGCATGCCTAAGAGAGGAAGAGAGAGGCTGGGAATACAATAAAAGTAGAACAAAAGACAGCAAGAGAAAGGTAAACACATTTTGATCCCAGTAGTGTAGGGCTTGAAGCCAAGAGAGCAGGGGTGGGTGACAATGGTCCTCAGGGGCTGCGGTGTCTGCTGGTGTCTGGTATTTGCTGATGTCTGCTGGTGTCTGCAGTGTCTGGTGTTTGCTGATGTCTGCTGGTGTCTGCAGTGTCTGGTGTTTGCTGATGTCTGCTGGTGTCTGCAGTGTCTGCTGGTGACTGCTGATGTCTTCTGGTGTCTGTTAGTGTCTGCTGGTGTCTTCTAGTGTCTGTTAGTGTCTGCTGGTCTCTACTGGTGTCTGCAGTGTCTGCTGGTGTATTTTGGTCTCTACTGGGGTCTGCAGTGTCTGTTGTTTTCTGGTGTCTGCTGATGTCTGTTAGTGTATGCAGTGTCTGCTGGTGTTTGCTGGTGTCTGCTAGTGTCTGCTGGTGTCTACAGTGTCTGCTGTTGTCTGCTGGTGTCTGCTAGTGTCTGCTGGTGTCTGCAGTGTCTGCTAGTGTCTGCAGTGTCTGCTGATGTCTGCTAGTGTCTGCTGGTGTCAAAAGTGTCTGCTGTTGTCTGCTGGTCTCTGCTGGTGTCTCCACTGTTTGCTGGTGTCTGCTGTGTCTGCTGGTGTCTACAGTGTCTGCTGTTGTCTACTGGTGTCTAAAGTGTCTGCTGGTGTCTAAAGTGGCTGCTGGTGGCTGCTGGTGTCTCCAGTGTGTGCAGTGTCTGGTCTGCTGGTGTCTGCTGTCTGCTGGTGCCTGAAGTGTCTGCTGCTGTCTTCTGGTGTCAACAGTGTCTGCTGTTGTCTGCAGTGTCTGCTGGTGTATGCTGGTGTCTGCATTGCTGGCTGGTATCTGCTGGTGTTTGTTCTCTCACTAAACCAGGGACCGATGTAGACTTGGGAAACCGGAGCAATAAGAGACCTAGGAAAGGTGATCAATTAAGCAGACTCTGCAGCCCCTGATTACCAGAAAAAAATTAAACTAAATTATTTATAGAACGAAGACGGTTAAAAAAACAAAGAAGAGACAAAAAAGACCTGCGTTTGGCAAAAGCCTTCACATGAAAAATGTCAGTTCTTGAATTTCTACCCAGGCTGTGATTCCATCAAAGGCGCATTCAACACTGATTAAATTCCAGGGTTGAAAGACTATGAGGATTTAGTTGGTACTTTTGCTCCAAAATACATAAAAGGTGCTCTCTATGAAATACATTAAGAGGAAGTTAAATAACTGAAATATTTAATGTGAAGGCTCTTGCCACATGCAGGTTGGCATTTATTAGGATGACACGTACTGAAGGCAGCTCTGCAGGTAGTCACTAGCTTGCACAGCCACAAAGTCATACAATCTGATTTTAAACCTAACCTTAACTCTAACCTTAACCACTCTGCTACTTTGTGCCTTACTCTAACCTTTAGTTAAAACCTTAAACTCCCCCCCCCCTACATTTTCACAATATATAGCCAATTTCCACTTTGACACTGGAAATTGCTCAGTGCTGCCTCCAGGAAAATACTGATTCCTATAAACGTCAACCATCTTACCAAACTAAGCCATAAGCAAAGGAAATTGGTGGTGTATTAGTTTGTCATGTTGTGGATTGTAGTCATTCACATTGACTCCTAGCACCATAGCATTGATTGGGGGGTGGCCATTGATTTGTAGGGAAGTGGATTCTAATGCTTTGACAGATATCAAGCATTTCTGTCAATATGTTGATGTAAGCAAGCCATTTTTGCTGGAGTATGAGATGCACACACACACACGCACGCACACACACACGCGCACACACACACACGTGCACACACACACACACGCGCACACACACATGTGCGCACACACACACACACACGTGCACACACACACACACACACAACAAATGCAATAATGATAGGGTAGCCTCATGGTTAGAGCAGGTAGCCTAGTGGTTGGAGCAGGTAGCATAGTGGTTAGAGCGTTGGGCCAATTACCTGGAAGGTTGCTGGGTTGAATCCCAAAGCTGAAAAGGTAAAAATGTGTCGTTCTGCCCCTGAGCAAGGCAGTTAACCCACTCTTCCCCGGGCGCCGAAGACGTGGATGTTGATTATGGCAGCCCCCAGCACCTCTCTGATTCAGAGGAGTTGGATTAAATGCAGACACATTTCAGCTGAATACATTCCGTTGGACAACTGACTAGGTATCCCCCCTTTCCCTGTCATTTTCTATATATGCCCAATGAGTGAGCATGGTATATCCAAAATACTTGTTTCCAAACAGTATAATGTTCCTCTTTATGAAGGAAAAAGTGCTAGTCTATTAGCAACAGATCAACATACTGTAAAAGACATTTTTCACAGCCTTTGAAAAACGTGTTTTGTGGCTTAACCACCCAAGCATTGGAAGCCAATTGTAATCTTCAGAGGGCTCGTCAAACTGAACATTTTCACTAGTTTTTCTTCTTTCATCACTCAGGGACTTGAGACAAGCCAAGATAACCTCATAGATTGCCTCAAGCGATTACATTTCTGTTATTTCGCCAAGGCTACATGCTCATATTGACTCGTTCCCCCTTCGTTGGTTAGACACCAAGGACTTAGTAGGAAATGGATTTGGATCAGGGCGACTGGGACTAATTTTAAACGTCAGTCAATAAATTGATGCCACAGCCAGCGGAACGCAGAACGGATTAAACAAGCACCTAGGAGTATATAGAGCACCCCAAATTCTATCAAGCAAAGGCAGCAGGTGCAGCAAAAACATAAAATATTATTTTGTAATGTGTTGTTTGTTCCTGCCTCAAGAAAATGTGTCATGAAATAAATGACTGTTAGATTTGCGTGCCAGCGGTTGGGGTTTTCATTTGCAAAACCCTCGTTTGTGTGATTGTAATATGTGGACAGAGCATATTGCCAGAATGGGATTTGAAGGATGTAAGGTGTTGTCGGCCATTTTGGCTATAGAATGTCACAGGTCATATACAGTGACAAGGCCAGGTAATAGTGGCCCCTGTATTTAATTAGAAAATAAAAAGTATACCTTGTTCCTAATTCCTTAATTCCGTGCATCAATTTAAGTAACATAATAAAAACATCCCCAACCAAATCTGTCAGTTTAAGCTAGAGAGATATATATGTTTGCGTGGGCTGCCTCTCAATCCACCACATCCGCATCTGCGGTGGAAAGTAACCAAGCTATTATGGTGTTAAACTATAATGAAAATCACGAACAGAATGGTGTTCTCCGTTTTGCTTTACAACCCATACACATCTGAAGTCGGTAATGCTGATGTGCCAACTTGTCTGACCACACCACAGAAAGGGTAGTCATTCACGAACACGATGTTGTTCTCTGTTTTTCTCTACGAGGTAGTTTTGTGCAAAAAAATATAGTGGTTAAATATGTGTAAAAGTATATATATATTTATATATTTCCTGAGCTTTCTTATATCTCCTAGATATAGGACAGACACTTCAAAAAACCTTATTCCTTATGATTTATTATTTTTATTGTCTTTTTTGCCATTTCTGAATGCGTTATTCAATATTTCTATGGGCTATAGTATTAAAGGCCAGATTCAATATTTTATCAAATCATTTTTTATATTTTTGTGGGATACCTAAAGGGGTCCTAAAATTCTAAATCAAATAGCTAAATGATCCATGGTATGACCATCTTAAAACCGACTTAGACTTTTAGAGGTTATTTGCAAACCTATTCTGTTCTCTCTTTTTCCTTGCTAAAAGTTATTTCCTCCTTTCCTCAGGCCTCAATCTTCTCCTCATCTCCTCTCTTTCCTTGTCTACTTTCACCCTCTTCCTGACTATCTTCCCTTCTCTCTCCACTATCCGCTTTCCAAGCAGCGTGTCGATTAATTAATAGCCCGGCTAATTTAATTTCCCAAAAAGTTTAAGCATGAATAAAGACTGACAAGACAAAGTTCTAATCTGCCCAAAGTTTAATTAGACTCAGCAAGGTTTTCATAGAAGCAGACGGGGTCAGAGTGGAAGCAGTGGCATGGGTAGGGAAACGGGAAAGGGGAGGAGGAGAGGGAGGGTATGATACAGTGGAAGGAAAGGGAGAGAAGACTGTGGCAAGTTAGTCAGTCTGTAATGACCTATTGGACGGGGGCAGGGGGTGGTCTGCTTCATGTTGGGTATTCTGGGTGCGCAACAAAGGTGTGTGTGTTTGTGGAGTCTTTTTCTGATACGGATCACCGGCACCCCACTCCCCCCACCCCCACCCCCACTGCACCGACACAGCACACACAGTCACTCAAGCACACACACACACACACACACACACACACACACACACACACACACACACACACACACACACACACGCACACACACACACACACACACACACATACCTGTCAACCTGGTCCACCTGGATGGGGTTTCCCCTGGCAGCATTGAGACAAGGCACTGGTTGAAAATCAATTGTCTGAGAGTATTATGGGGACGAAGTGTCTGCATGTATTAGATTTGGCCCAGAGGCCCCAAGAGGGATCTCAGTGCCTATCGGAGACAAGAATGCCCTCAATCCAAATGAATACACTGTCACATGGACAGGAATTATTATGAGGGTGTGTGTTGTGGTTTGGGTCTTGTTCTTCTGTGTTTCTGTGTGTGGACCTGTGTGTCAAATCAAATTGTATTGGTCACATACACATACTTAGCAGAGGTTATTGCGGGTGTAGAAAATTCCTAGGAAGTGCAGTAGTATCTAACAATTCATAACAATTCATAACAATAAACACAAATCTAAAAGTAAAAGAATGGGATTAAGAAATATATAAATATTAGGACGAGCAATGTCAGAATGGCATTGACTAAAATACAGTAGAAAACAGTATGTAAACATTATTAAAGTGACTCGTGTTCCATTATCACCCAGGTCCCCGAGCTTAATGATGAGCTTGGAGGGTACTATGGTTTTGAAGGCTGAGCTGTAGTCAATGAACAGCATTCTTACATAGGTATTCGTCTTGTCCAGATGGGAGAGGGCAGTGTGCAGTGTGATGGCGATTCCATCATCTGTGGATCCATTGGGGCGGTATACAAATTGCAGTGGGTCTAGGGTGTCAGGTAAGGTGGAGGTGATATGATCCTTAACTAGCCTCTCAAAGCACTTCATGATTACAGAAGTGAGGGCTACAGGGCGAAAGTGATTTAGTTCAGTTACCTTTTCTTTCTTGGCAACAGGAACCACTCTGGACATATTGAAGCAATTCGGGACAGCAGACTGGGATAGGGAGAGATTGAAATTGTCTGTAAAAACTCCGGCCAGCTGGTCTGCGCATGCTCTGAGGACGCGGCTAGGGATGCCGTCTGAACCGGTAGCCTTGTGAGGGTTAACACTCTTGAATGTCTTACACACGTCGGCCATGGAAAACGAAAGCCCACAGTCCTTGGGAGCGGGTCTCGTCGGTGTTTAGCTTGTCTGGGAGCAATACTTTCTGTGTTTCTGCGACGTGGCTAGTTTTCCCTTTGCAATCCGGGATTGTTTGTAGACCCTGCCACTTACGTCTTGTGTCTAAGCCGTTGAATTGTTACTCCACTTTGTCTCTGACGTTTTGCCTGTTTGATTGCTTTACTATACTCCCTGTCACCTTGTTGGGGTAAAATGCTGTGGTTTGAGATTTCCGTTTTGCATGAATTCTGCCATCTATTATCCATGGTTTTTGGTTTGGGTAGGTTTTAATAGTCACAGTGTGAACAACATACCCTAAACACTTCCTGATGAACTTAGTCACTGTGTAAGTCAATGTTATTCTCAGAGGCAACTCAAAACATATCCCAGTCAGCGTGATCAAAACCATCTTGAAGCATGGATTCTGATTGGTCAGACCACTGTTGAATAGACCTTAGCACAGGTGAGTTTTGAGTTTCTGCCTATAGGAAGGGAGTCGTGATCTGATTTGCCAAAGGGAGGGCGGAGGAGGGCCTTGTAGCCATCCATCCTTGGAAAGGAGAGTAACAATGTTTGAGAGTTTTTTAAGCGCGAGTACTACAGGTAATGTGTTGATAGAACTTCAGTAGCATTTTGCTCAAATTTGCTTTGTTAAAATCCCCAACTCCAATACATGCGGTCTCAGGATATGTGATTTCCAGTGTAGTTCCTTGAGGGCTGTCGTGGTATCGGCTTAGGGGGGAATATACATGGATGTGACTGTAACCAAAGAGAATTCACTTGGGAGGTAATATGGTCAGCATTTGATTGTGAGGTATTCTAGGTTGGGTGAACAAAAGGACTTGAGTTCCTCTACATTATCACAATCACACCATGAGTAGTTAATCATGAAACATGCACGACCGCCTTTCTTCTTCCCAGAGAGTTCTTTATTCCTGTCTGCGCGATGCACTGAGAACCCAGCTGACTGTATGGACAGGGACAGTATATCCGGAGAGAGCCATAATTCCGTGAAACAGGAGATCCTTGCCCTGAGCTCATCTACTTTATTGTCCAGAGACCGAACATTAGCGAGTAATATACTCTGAAGCAGTGGATGTTGTGCACACCTCCTACACCATGTAGTTGTGTGTATGTGTTTGCACGGTTATATGTGAGTGCATGCATGCTGTTCTATATGTGTGCTATCATATGAATAGGGATGGGCCCTAAACATAGACTTTTATCGAACAAAGTTGCTGGCTCCCTCGTTCCCTCTTTAAACTGTAAAGAACACATTTGGACTTCAAGGTAATTAAACATATGACAATTTTGTAAAGAAAAATGAATAGTTTCTCTATGTACATTGGATCGAACCAAGGTGAGGAGAATGGAGTGGAGGATAGGAATTTCCTTGTTAGCATATCTCACACAAAGGGGGGGAGCCCAATATGTCTCCTTTCTTTACTCTGGTCGACAGCGTAAAATGTCAGATACTCATCTGGAAATTATTTCCATTTTATTACGCCGACATCTTCCAGAGCAGGGACTTTGGAATCTAATTAGTTTGGACAGAGAAGTGGGACCGAGGCAGATGAGTGTGTATGGAGCGCTGAGAGGCGGAGACTTCTCTTGGGGCCCTCGTAGATGGCTTGAGAGGGTCCCGGGGGTTAACTGGAACTCTGGAAATGAAGATAAGGCTCTTAGATGAAGGTTCAGCAGGAACAATCTTTTCTATTAGAGACAGTTGAATATGGAGTTCCCTTGATAACATGCCAACTGGGCCTTATCGACACAGAAGAGTGTGTGTGTGTGTGTGTGTCTCAGTGTGTGTCTCAGTGTGAGTAGGACGTTTCTAAAACAGGGGTTCAATTACTCCTCCAAAACTGATGATTTCAACAAAATGTTCACTGACAACACTGCTGGTTACTCGACGCCAAAGCTCATATTATCTTTCATGAAGTGAGTTTTAAATTAGGACTGATGACCTCCATGTTTAATAGTGGAAGGTCTTATTAGAGAACCCTTCAATGATCTTAGCTTCCCTAAGTATACCAAGGGACCCTTACTACCCTTTCTCACCCCGGCCCACCATTTCCTCCCACCACGCCGGCCAATTAGTACAACCTCAAACAAAAGCCAATTAATTCCTGCTTTTGATTATGAGCAACATGACCCTCTGGGCCTTCACTAAATTGTCTGATTAGCACTTCTCGAACGTAGGGGCATGATCTGATTGGTCTTTTTCATTTTTACTATTCCTTAAATATCTCAGGCTGTAGAAATTATTACTACTCTGGCATTAGGTTATGTTTCTCTTAGGTACAGGTCTAGGATTAGATTCCCCTCCTGAATCCTAACCTTAACCATTAGTAGGCCACCTGTTGAAGAGAGGCTGAAAAAAAGCATTTTGAAAACAACCAAAACTGCATTGTTTTTCTGGCATACATCTAGCTACACAAACCGTATTTTCCCAAGTGCCTTGCTTTGCATGAGAAATGGGTCAGCATTATGAAGCCCAAAAATCCACCGTAGTGTGAGAATTTGGAGTAATGCACACAGTCACTACTCAGCATTCTCCAAACCTAGCTAAGGATGCGAAAGCATATACCCTCCTCCCCCCAAAAAGTAAGGAAAAGCCCACTGTAGCTCCTTTAATACAGGGGCAATGAATTTCAATTATGCATGAAGCAGAGGCAGTTTGGGAAATAATCGCTTCCCCCAGAGAACTGAACAGCCTGTTCCCCCCTCCCATCTCGCCCCGCAGTATCAAATAATAATCTAATGTCACGCACAGAAGAAAGGTTACTTTCTGCATACGCATTGATATTTCCGCTCGGGGATGCTGACCTTTTTCCATTAAGCTGTGATTTTTTAAATGTGACACAGCCGTAGCAGAGGCGGTGTCTGTGTGTTATATTAACATTCATTATGCCATTTGTTCTATGTGAAAAAGCAGTAGTGGTGTTGTTGACTCCGCCTTAATTGACTGCGCGACATAATTCCCTTTTAGTCAACCTTGAGCGTGTTTTTCTTAAAATTTCCTTAATCTTGTTTCACACTCAACACCCACTATCTGGTATGTGGTTGCATCTCTGTTAAACATCATATTGCTGCATCTCTGTTAAACATCAAATTAGGCAATGTTCTTGGCAGTTTTTTGCACTGTGACTCTGAATATTAGATTTTTATCTAGCGTATTATGAGTTTTCTTATTTAAGTATTATGAGTTGTCTTGTTGTGAAACTAAAACAATGAATTGCTTACTGAACCTCCCTGTTCACCCACGACTGCGTGGCCGCGCACGACTCCAACACCATCATTAAGTTTGCTGACGACACGATGGTGGTAGGCCTGATCACCGACGACAATGAGACAGCCTATCGGAAGGTCAGAGACATGGCAGTGTGGTGCCAGGACAACAACCTCTCCCTCAACGTCAGTAAGACAAATGAGCTGATCTTGGACTACAGGAAACGAAGGACCGAGAAAGCCCCCATTTACATCGACTAGGCTGTAGTAGAGCAGGTCCAGAGCTTCACGTTCCTCCGTGTTCACATCACAAAGCATCTGTCATGGTCCACACACACCAGCACAGTCATGAAGAGGGCACAACAACACCTCTCCCCCATCAGGAGGCTGAAAAGACTTGGCGTGGGCCCTCAGATCCTCAAAACGTTCTACAGCTGCACCACTGAGAGCATCTTGACTGGCTGCATCACTGCTTGGTATGGCAGCTGCTTGACATCGACCACTACAGAAGGTAGTGTGTTTGGCCTATTACATCACTGGGGCCGAGCTCCCTGTCATCTAGGACCTCTTTACCAGAGGTCAAAGGAAGGCTCTAAAAATTGTCAGACTCCAGCCAGCCAAGTCATAAACTATTAGTTAAATAGTTAACCAAATAGCTACCCTGACTCTTTTTTTCACAAATGCTGCTGCTATCCTGTTGCCTAGACACTATATCCCTACCTATATGTACATACTGTATCTACCTCAACTGCCTCGTACCCCTGCACATCGACTCTGTTCTGGTACCCCGTGTATATAGCCAAGTTATACATTACTCAAGTAATACATTACTCATTGTGTATTTATTGTTACTTTTATTATTACGTGTTATTACTTTTCTATTATTTCTCAATTTTCTTTCTCTCTGCATTTTTGGGCATGTGCATGTGACAAATTAAATGTTATTTTATTTAGATTTTATTTGAACAGTTCTATGCTGGGCTGGTTAAACACAGTATGTTGGTGGATTAGTCCACACTGGTTGGCTCTGTTGTCCCATTTCACAAACATGATATGTTCTGTCATTCCTTTTCATTGCTATCCTTCATAATATTATGAAACTGATTATAAATGTGTTTTCTGCTATCACATGTGCTCATCTAACTCTACTGTCCAAGACTCATCCTTTTTTATTATGTGTCCTCCATTTGCTGTCTTATACTAACTCAGATACCCTTTCTGTCTGCAGATCTCAGGCCTCTGCCTGATGTGGCCATGACTGGAAACTGCACCCATGAGTGTACCGAGTTCGGCCACTCCGACGCCTGCTGGATGCCTGGCCAGCCCTCCCCCAATCGTAAGAGCTCCACCAAGAACGCCCCCAAGCTCTCCACCTTCGTGCCTTACCTGGAGAGTGAGGGGCAGGACCACCTCATGGCCAACGGCAGTCCCAAGCCCATGGCAGACGAGCGTGGGAGTGCTGGAGGTGGCAGCGGAGGCTCCAAGGTGGCTAACATCCGCTTCCTGCCCCCTTACAGCAGTGCCTTCTCCGGGGGCAGCGACTCCGGCAAAGGCTGCGAGGAGATCCCCCTGAGCCAGGCAGCCGAGTACCATTCCGCCACCACACCCACCAACCAGGGCTCCAAGAGAGAGATTTACCTGTGAGGGCGATGATGTGGCCACCACCCCACCACCTTCACCCTTACCCATATGCCCACTGTTCCTGACCCCATGCCCTCAGGCCTACCCCCTCACTGCCCCTGTGCCTAGCTGCTGTGTCGTCTGAGAAGTGCCATAGCACCACCACCACCCTCCTTTTTATAACCACCTCCCACCGTATGAGGCTTTAGAATCCACAAAACCTCCAATGAATTAAATAAAGAGTACAAATCGGTCCAAGCCAAACAAAGAAGATACTTGGCGAGTGAAAATTCTACTGACAGAATGTAAACTACACTATCATTTAAACATTGTGATAACTTCATTGGAGACTATTTAGTTATGATTGCGTGTTCAAGTTTTTTTTTTTACAATGAATTTCCGTTGGAGTTCCGTTGGAACTGAAAACAATGAGGGTAGAAAAGTGTTCTTGTTAAATAGACACATGAATATACAGTGTATGGACATCTATTTTAGGTGTTCTTTTCGTTTTTCTGTTCTGTTTCCTTTTTTTTTTTTTAGAAGTGAGTGTCGGTCTCAACTCTGGGACCTCCAATTAATAAGCAATAAGGCACGAGGGGGTGTGGTATATGGCCAATATACCACGGCTAAGGGATGTTATTATGCACGACACACCGCGGAGTGCCTGGATACAGCCATTTGCCGTATTTTGGCCATATGCCACAAACCCCTGAGGTGCCTTATTGCTATTATAATCTGGTTACTAAAGTAATTAGAGCAGTACAATAAATGTACCCATGGTATACGGTCTCATATACCACGGCTGTCAGCCAATCAGCATTCAGGCCTAGAACCACCCAGTTTATAACTAGAATTAGAGCGGTGTTTCTCTTGCCTGACTACCCAAACTCCTTGCTCCTGCAAAATGCTACACCACACCCACGGATGTTAGTTTCTTCTCCGCAATGAGTCATGATCCGAGTATCTTGCGCAACGATTTCTAGAAGAGGAAAAAAGCACTCTAGCCATTCTGATTGGTACCAGAAACCAATGGGTTGGGACAGAGCCAGAACACGTGGGTAAAGCGTCAGTTTGAAAATTCGACATTGGCTTTGATACTCTGATTGGTTAGAGATGATCCTATCACTGATTACTATGTTTTGTACACCGCCCCTCATTTTAGTCGACACCACAAACAACTTCAATGATGGCAGTCTCAGACTGAAGTATGTAGCGAACTGTAGAGCCGTGGAAGAATTCAGTTTGAGTCGTCAGGCAAGTCCTGCTCCTACTCAAGAGGACACAGCTGACTGGTAATTTTGCCATTCTTTGCTCAACATAAGACATTAAAGTCCTCAACACATTTTTCACAACCAAGAGGTCTTTATCAATGTACAGAGCTGTAAATACAATGGACATGAGTTAGACTTTAAGCATTTTATTAGATTATTTTCCTTTTGCTGTATAGAGCTTCAATAAGAGCTGTACCTTTTTGAGTCATTGTCGTTAAGATCTCACAGTTGGTTGGTTGTGTTATCCATGATGCACCGGTTGACAATACCAAGTGTAACACTGGGAGGATTTATAACCTTTGACACATCACTGATCATGTGAAGCTACAGTACACATTTGTGACTTTGTATTCCTCATCTTTACTATGATCTTGGACAAAAGAAAAACCCTTCAGAAAAAAATGGTGCTGGTGTTAAATGTGTTGGCTGAAGTGGATGTCAATGTCTACTGCTGTGCATTTTCAGTCCCTCGCCACCCAAATCTCAAACTCCTTGATTGAGGTCTCACCGAAGGATCAATTCACACCAGGTATCCAGCTGGAGAGCAACAAGAAACAGCTTGTTTTTGTTAAGGTGTATCGTTCCATGGTGCACATACTCCATAACTCTAACTCCCATGTATTGCAATCTCTAGTTTCTAAGTTTGGCAATTTAGTAGTCATCTTTGTGAAAACTGATGGTATTTATCACCTGCTGTTCCAAGTCAGTTCCCCACAGTAGCACGGCTGTTAGAGACCTGCTGTGGGTGTGAGGTAAAGTCTGTCCTGGTCCTGTGGTGTGACGGTGGTAGTAGTTGGAGAGTTGGGGAGGATTCACAGCTCTCCAATACACTAGCGCGCTAACCCCGCTAACCCCGCCATGCAGAGGCATTGCTCTAATTGAGCCTGGAGGCATCGTTCATTAGCAGTGATCATTTCCACATCTCAAAACCGAGCAGGGTGTCCTGGCGGTTTGGAAGTTAATTTGGAGTCTCATAATAATAACTGCTGACAGTAATGGGGATTTCACCTGTGGCAATGAGCATCAGCCATGATTGGACTAATGAAAACGCATTGAGGAGAAAAAAAGAGAGTGTGAAAAAGACCTCCAGACTACTAACACTACAGCTGGAGCTCTTGCACAACATAAACACCACCGCAGGATACACTCAAAAAGACATTGTTGTTGTTATGGCTTGCTAGGATACAAAACATGATTCAGGTGGGGTCATTTAAGGGTCATCACATCAAAAAGCTAAGGTCACAAGGTCAGGCTAGTATGTGTATCTTATGTTCCTGTGTCTGACCGTAGACTGCATTTTTTTTGTATGCATTTCTAGTATGCTTTGAATTACAGTTCACATTCAACAAGTCCATGGCTGACTTGATTGTGCGTGCTTCAATGTATAACATGATTTACATGTGACTAAATGGTTAACCATTGTAAATAATGCATCATTTAAAAATCTCAGTCATAGGTCTATCATGGTGACAATCAATCCCTGTGACTTTTGAAAAAGCACATATTTTATTTAAAGCCACATAATAAAGGGATAGGCTACAAGAACAAATAAGGCACGAAAAGAACGGTGGACAGCATTGAATCTGCTTGAAATCAACTGTATTTCAGTTCTACTGGGCTATGTCAACATTGTACAATATATTACATTAATTAATGAATACAATTTTCATCATCACTCATTCTAATGAACACAAAGTAATGTTCAATCAAATCTTCCCAATGACTTCTCCACAGGAAGGTCCATACACAGTAACAGCTAGGATCTTGGACCTCAAGTAACTGTTCATTCAAAGTGTATCTCAATGTTGATTTCATGTCCTTGTTTGATAATTTATAGGTCAAACACTGGTCCGATGTTAAGTCACTGGTTTCTCCTGTGGTGTTCCTTCACAGCAAACACACATGTTTCTCCCTGACAGGGCCTCTAGTCCCCTGGTTCTCCCTGACAGGGCCTCTAGTATCCCTGGTTCTCCCTGACAGGGCCTCTAGTCCCCTGGTTCTCCCTGACAGGGCCTTTAGATCCCTGGTTCTCCTAGACAGGGCCTCTAGTCCCCTGGTTCTCCCTGACAGGGCCTCTAGTCCCCTGGTTCTCCCTGACAGGGCCTCTAGTCCCCTGGTTCTCCCTGAAAGGGCCTTTAGATCCCTGGTTCTCGTAGACAGGGCCTCTAGTCCCCTGGTTCTCCCTGACAGGGCCTCTAGTCCCCTGGTTCTCCCAGACAGGGCCTCTAGTACCCTGGTTCTCCCTGACAGGGCCTCTAGTCCCCTGGTTCTCCCTGACAGGGCCTTTAGTTCCCTGGTTTTCCCTGATAGGGCCTCTTGTCCCCTGGTTCTCCCTGACAGGGTCTTTAGATCCCTGGTTCTCCCAGACAGGGCCTCTAGTACCCTGGTTCTCCCTCTAGTCCCCTGGTTCTCCCTGACAGGGCCTTTAGTTCCCTGGTTTTCCCTGATAGGGCCTCTTGTCCCCTGGTTCTCCCCGACAGGGCCTCTAGTCCCCTGGTAACCTCCCTTGCCCACCCATGGACTGATCAGGACCTCCAGTGCCAGAGGGATAGACTCTAAGCCCTTCTGAGCTCCATCTCCTGAGTTGACATAGCTGATATACAGAGGGCTGATGGGGAAGAGGGCTGCGGGAAGGAGGGGGAGGAGGGGTCCTTGAACAACAAATGGGGAGGGAGATGGAGATAGAGATGGAGTGAGAGTAAATGATTTGTGAAGGGGGTAGGTCATGTGGCACCAATTAACCCCAGCTTTTTGTGGTGGTGCGGAGAAGCTGACCTTTGAGATGCGATGCTATTTGCTTTCCTTTAACCTTTGAGGCTCAATGTGAACACACGGTGAAATTTGAGAGGGGATGAGGAGAGCATGTGTGTGTGTGTGTGTGTGTGTGTGAGCACGCGCTTGTATGTAGCACACAGGTGTTTTTTCTGTATTTGTAGCTTTAGAGGTGCTGCCTGCATACTGTAAAAAGATGGCTCCACCTAAGCTCTATGGACTCTTCTGACAGTCTCACAAACTCTCACTCTCTCCAAGGGGAATCACCTGGAGTTTATCCCTAGAGAGGAGCTGTCACAGATACGGGCAGGAGAAGACTGTGTGCGTGTGTGCGCGTGCATGCGTATGAGAGAGTGTGCACGTGTGTCTAGCACCACTGCAGCAGCATCCTATTTTATGCTGAGGCAAAGCATGCCTGTGTTGATTTGGTTGGTTTATTGCTTTGTGTGTGCATTTTATTCAATTGTATTCCTTAATTCATGAAGCATGTAGAACTCTTTACCTCAACGGATCGGCTTATACAGTAACTGGTCCGTGAAACATGGAATGCAGTCAGTGCAGACAGGCGTAACATGGATGACAAGGGATATTATTTGGCACATCTTTTTCACATCCCTTTTGTGTTTTTGTGCTCAGTAATGTTCAAATCCTCATCATGATGATAATTCCACCTCGTTTGCTTTTAAGAGACTATTTTACAGATTCAGAGAATTGGGTGTGCTCATAAATATGGTTGGATATTAATTATAGTGAATAGAAAATGGAATGTAGATCAGTACTTGTAATGTTATCAAGGGATTCCCTTGTTGGTCTATACATCTTGATTCCTAAGTATTCATTAAAGCAACCTAGAATGAGTTTAGAGTGCTAATTGAAATCACTTTGCTTTCCAGTGTGTGACTTTTAGGTGTGTGTTTTGAAAATGGCTCAGTCAATGGTATGCGGAGTGGCATTGAGCCCTCATTTGTAGGACCCCACCATTATAACGACATCACTGAGGTGGGCAGTTCAATCCGAAGCCCACCTCCAAGGTTTATCAATTATGTTAAAGCTCCTATCACATCACATTATGGTGTCAAATCATACCAGCAGAACAAACAATACACAGTTAATCAAGGTGCAAATACCAACTGGGGCTGTTCAAAGAAATAGGTTGGTGCTGGTTGTTCCCGATGAGGAGATTTAGTAGAGCATGAAAAAGCCAATTTTATAAATATATACATTTTTGTTGTTGTCGACGTTGTTTTATTAATAGAATAAAAACAACACAGCTATAAACATATACATATAAATGGTATTTGCTATTTTTACCAGAGGCATTGAATTTTTGGCTTTGTAAAATATGTCCTGCATTTCCACAAGGCAGACTGTGTTCTACGTTTCCTGTTTCCCTTAATGATGGGTGCTTAATGACAGCGTAACTCTAACATACTCACAATAAAATGAAACACACAAAACGCTATGACATGGGAAACGTAACTGTCATAACTTTGAATAAACAATCACAAAATCAGTAAAAGGAACTGAAACAAAGCAGATGATGCTTATTGAGAAAACAGTTCATTTTTAAACAATCTCACTTTGTGCCATGTAGAGTTATTCAGTTATTGGGTTCCTCATCCCTTTCTTACCCCAAAAGCTGAAGAAAGTGGAACTCGCTCCCCTCAAGGTAACTAGCCCCAAAAGGTCGGGTGAGCTTTCGAAATGAGAAGAAGAAAACAGGAATAATCAGCTGCCGCTAAATTATGTCTTTATAGAAAGTCAAACTTTGTAGCCTAATTGTTGGTTATATACAATATATATAGGAAACATGCTTGTGATGCCTTGTTTTCTGGTACAGTTTTATGTACATGCAAGTGTAGCTTTTTTTTAAATTAAGAAAAAAAACATTGTGAAATCCAACGACAAGTCTAAATTGTAAGATATTTTTCCCAATAGGGTATGTTAGGGTGTGAGTGGTCAGGTTTGTGCAGAAATGATGAGGATGCTGACTCTGTCTAAAACCTCTTCTGTAACTACTCACTGGCTTTACGGCTTTTTACTCTGTTTCATTTTTATTTTTATTTGATCTTTATTGCAAAATAGTGGCTTTGAGGAAATCTGGTTCTATGTTCGTTTTTAGCCTAATTAGTTTTATTATGTTAAGATCAGTATCTGCATGTTTGAACAATAAATGTGGTCTTTTATTTTTGCTGAGCAAATCAAAGAAACAATATCTTGTAATTATCCTTCCTTATAGCTTTACAATAAAATACATTCAATAAAAATGTGTTTGCATTTTTTTGCAGTTCTGTATGTATGAGAATTGTCTGAAATTAATACATTCACATCATTACCATGCATTGTATTCAAAGAAATTCCAAACTTGTACAATCATAACATAACATCTAATTATAGATCATAATCAGTGTAGATGTGGTCATAGTGGAGGATGTACACTGAGTGTACAAAATAACTTCCTAATATTGAGTTTGCCCTGAGAACAGCCTCAATTCGCCAGGGCATGGACTCTACAAGGTGTCAAAAGTGTTCCACAGGGATGCTTGCCCATGTTGACTCCAATGCTGGATGTTGGCTGGATATCCTTTGGGTGGTGGAACATTATCAATATACATGGGAAACTGTTGTGTGTGAAAAACCCAGCTGCATTGCAGTTCTTAATACACTCAAACCGGTGTGCCTGGCACCTACTACCATACCCCGTTCAAAAGCACTTAGATCTTTTATCTTGCCCATTCATCTTCTAAATGGCACACATACACAATCCATGTCTCAAGGCTTAAAAATCCTTATTTAACCTGTCTCCTCCTTTTCATCTACGCTGATTGAAGTGGATTTAAGAGGTGACATCAATAAGGGAGCATAGCTTTCACCTGGTCAATCTATGTCATGGAAAGAGCAAGTGTTCCTAATGTTTTGAACACTCAGTGCATTTTTAAAAATTGACAATTTATTCTACAGATGTAGGATCTTAATTTGAGACAGTTTGCTACTGCAGGAAAATAATCCTGCAGCAACAGGAAATGTGAATGATAATTAATGGGCTTTTTTAGGGGTTGATACATTTTTTGTAAGGGAAAATCAAGTCTGAAATTTCTAAGTGGAATTGACAAACTTCATACGCCTTTTTTAAACCTCATATACTACACGTTTGACATTTTCTGCATTACAGGAAAGTCCTTCTGCAATAGGGTGGTCAAATTAAGATCCTAAATCTGTACTTGTTCACTTACAGTATGTTTGCTCTAATTCATCTTTGTCTACAGTACCTCTCTCCTCCAGTGCCCCTCCCTCTCTTCCAGCTTCACACTCTTAATCTCCTTCCTAAACACCCCACACCCTCTCTCTCTCTCTCTCTCTCTCTCTCCGTGTTTTGCTCTTTTACTCTGGACATCCCTGGTTTATCGTTGCTGTACTGGAGAGATTTACTCATCCTGAGTGTCTCCCTGAGGAGAGAGACAGAAAGAGAGAGAGAGAGAGAGGGCCGGAATCACTGTTATCTCTCTCCCTGGGCCGCTGCAGAACAGAGCTTTATGCAGGGAAAAGCAGCAGCTATCTGAATGGTAAATATTGGCTCCGGGAAGGAAGGGAGTAAATGAACGGTCTAATGACGGGTTTGAAATTAAACGGCACTTCAGGTCCTGCAGACCAGTCTTGCACTGACAGCAACTGAGTGTCTGATGAAGTGGGAAGGAGTGGTGGTGGTGGTGGTGGTGGTGAAAAGCAGGGAAATAAGTTTTCCCTGCTGGCTTGTGCAATTGGCTGAGAGATACTGTAGTTAGGGAGATTGATGTGTTGTTGGAGGGTGGTCACCAATGGAGGCTATTGAGGGGAGGACGGCTCATAATAATGGCTAGAATGTAGTGAATGGAATGGTTCATGTGTTGGATACCAGTCCATTCACTCCATTCCAGCCATTATTATTATTATTACTTTTTTTTTTTACCCCTTTTTCTCCCCAATTTCTTGGTATCCAATTGTTGTAGTAGCTACTATCTTGTCTCATCGCTACAACTCCCGTACAGGCTCGGGAGAGACGAAGGTTTAATGTCATGCGTCCTCCGATACACAACCCAACCAGCCGCACTGCTCCTTAACACAGCGCGCATCCAATCCGGAAGCCGCACCAATGTGTCGGAGGCTACACCGTGCACCTGGCAACCTTGGTTAGCGCACACTGCGCGCGGCCCGCCACAGGAGTCGCTGGTGCGCGATGAGACAAGGACATCCCTACCGACCAAGCCCTCCCTAACCCGGACGATGCTAGGCCAATTGTGCGTCGCCCCACGGACCTCCCGGTCGCGGCCGGTTACGACAGAGCCTGGGCGCAAACCTAGAGACTCTGATGGCACAGCTGGCGCTGCAGTACAGCGCCCTTAACCACTGCGCCACCCGGGAGGCTCCAGCCATTATTATGAGCAGTCCTACCCTCAGCAGCCTCCATGTTCTGTAGTGTACTCAGAGGGAGTCTCAGACTCAAGTCACTAGGAGATCAGTCAGAAAGGTCAGAGGTTAATGCTTGGGAGCTGCAAGGCCATGTCTTTTAATTGTATTTATTCTAGAGTTTTTCAATGCTTCTGCTGAACAGCAGACAATAAAGACCACGATTCAGTCTGACCAGTGGTTTTCGACAATGTTGCTTTTAAGGACAATGTTCCCGCGTTCCCAGAAATCTCATTCATGGTAAACGCTGCATATGTTGGCTGAATCTGAAAATGCCTTTAAAAGCTGCATTGTCAACAACCCGCGGCCACATTGAATTCCGACCTGGGAGTGGGAATTCAATATAGGAAAGCATCACAATGTAATTTTTCCAAAATGTTGTCTCTTCTTACCCTGAGGAATATTAATCAAATGAACTCATCTCAGGGCAAAACCACAGATTGTGTTAAGAAGGCATTATGACTTGGATTGGGGTCAATAGAGCTTCAAGTTCCTTGGTGTAAACATTACTAACAAGCTATCATGGTCCAAACACACCAAGACAGTCGTGAAGAGGGCACAACAACACATATTCCCCCTCAAGAGACTGAAAACATTTGGCATGGGTCCTCAGGTCCTCAAAAAGTTCTACAGCTGCATCACTGGTTGCCTTTTTTGTTGTTTTTGTTTTTGTTCCTTGGTCCTTGGTATAACCTTCTTAAAACAATTCCATACACAGTAGATTAGTAGAACCCCCCCGCCCCCGGCTTTGACTCTGATGGGTTAACAGCTTCAACCCCCAAGCCATAAGACTACTTAAACAGTTCATCAAATGGCTACACAGACTATTTGCATTGACCCCCTTTTTTTACGCTGCGGCTACTCAATGTTTATTATCTATGTCAGTTTACCCCTACCTACATGTACATGTTACCTCAATTACCTCGACTAGCCCGTTCCCTGGTACATTGACTCAGTACCGGTACCCCCTGTATGTAGCCTCATTATTGTTATTTTCTTGTGTTACTTTTTTTTTGTTGCAAATATTTTCTTAATTAAAAAAAAACCTCTGCATTGTTGATTAAGGTCTTGTAAGTAAGTATTTCATGGTAAGGTCTATTTACACCTGTTGCATTCAGGGCACGTGACAAATAATTTGATAATAATAATAATAATTTGATTTGAATACACCTATTGAGGTTAACTGCATACGATTATGTTAATGCCACATACTCTTACACTGCCTGGTCCTTTTCTGAGAGTGAAATACATTGCATTGTTCGCCACTTCTGTGCCTCACCCAACAGCAGGAAATCACATAACCACAGGCACTATGTGATTGTGAAAATGGAGATTAGCCTAGTGTTGCAGATCTCAGCAGAATGATTAAATATCATCCCTTGCATTCCAATGGAAATACTTTTGGCTGGAAGCATTGAGATAAGGTCCTACACTTGCTGGGAGATTCCCCTGTAAAATACACTGTGCTTAGAAAATGTCTGTTTTTATAGTACTGCTCATTTGCAGTATTTGAATATCCCTGTGTTGCTCCTCATTCCCCTTCTCCACGGCTCTAAGTCAGGAAGTTGTTCAATGTAGTCGATGGATGAGATGCAAAGTGGTTGGATAGATGTTTAGGGAATGCCTAGGGCAGTGGTTTGCGCTGTTGTCGTAGGCTGTGCCCCCCCCCCATCCCTCTCCACTTCATCCACCCCCCCCAGTGCCACTATGTTAGCGTCCTCTCCATCACTGTCTGCCCAGGGCAAGCCACTGTGGACCCAGCAGAGGGGGAAACCAGAGTGTGCTGAGGGAGAAGAGGACGAAGGGAAGGAGGGAGAGGGAAGCATTTCCTGAGGGGCTCCGAGGCCCTTCTCATATCAATCACTCGGCAGGAATGAGGAGATAGTCAGTGGAAGGTCTCTCCCTCCTCTTCTCAACCCCCTACCCCCCCCCCCCCCCCCTATCTCATACCATAAACCTGACTCTCCTCCTCTCCCAACACCACCATTCCCCTCCATCTATCCCACTCTCCCTCCTCACCTTTGCTTCACGTCCTATTTAGAACCGTCCAGGACCATTCCAGACCTTCACCTCCATCACCACAACCTCCAGCACAGCAGTTTTAACGAGGGCAGCTGCTTCCTTTTTCATTGGCTAAACAAAGCATGAGTCTTGTGATGTGTCTTTCTTGTTGTGATGTCTTGGGAGGGAAGCCTGTCAGCTACTGCAGTGGTTAGGAGGACAGTCTTACATAGAGGAATGCAGGAATGCAACCACCAACAATACCTTCTGAACAACATGTAGTGACATTAAATCACCTGGCTTTATTGGGCAGAAAACATTTGTTGAAACGTGCCAAGGGCTGCTATTTCTCAGTGGAAGCAACCACCCCTGCCGCATGGAACAAAAACACGCTACTAGAAAATAAACAACCTATTGCATCACACCTCCGCCTCACCCAATTTTCTTTTACTTCACTCTGGAGATAAGTTGCATCATAAGCCGACACCTTTGTTGTGGAGTTTTTTAATGAGGAGCTTCATTAGGAAACACGCTTCACTCATCATTCACTCTGGATAGTATGCTGCGACTTGACATGGCTGCTAGTTTGACCTCAGCCCATTGATGAGATGAAAGCTCAGTTGGAGATGGGCGTGAGATATGACCCGAGTTCTCCCCATCCATCCATTCTCCCCATGCTTTGAGTCCACGCCGCTATCAGTGTTGGGAGGCTGTTTGACCTTCTAGTACAGCTCAGTACGCTGGGATACGTGTGGCGTGGTGAGGAGGAGGATGTGCATGGATATTCATTAGTGACGAGATTGGTGGTGTGTTTGCACCGTGACCTTGCTGGAAGTGGGATAAGAGCTGGGCAGGAATAAAAGGGAGATTTAAAAGTCCGCCATTTTAAGCCAACGAGTGACCAGTTTATCTTTTCTCCTTATCTCTCCTCCATCTTTTTCTCAAACCCCTCCCAATGGATGGAGTTGTTATTGGTAAGTCGTTGGGATAACAATGTGCTCCAAACCCCTACTGTATTTTCAAGGCCTTTTGGAAGAAAGTGTTCACCTTCTAGCCAATGGATAAGAAGGTAGTCATAGTTTCCATTTCACTTTGTTATTGTCACCTTGAGGAAGATCATTTTCACTTGCCTTTGGAATGGATTATTTCATCATCTATTTATCCTATATATTGAAATACAACTCACAGTTACTGTTGAGAGAAAAGATCCCAAAGAGAGAAAAGATCCCAAAGCTACAACGCATATCCTATAGCACCTTAAGGATTGTTCTGGAATATACCGTAAATCACAATATTTGAAGTGTGTTGATGTGCCTCCTCCATGGGTGCTGTACATTTAAACACTGTCTCTGGTAGTAACAGACACAGAGATGATTTCCTAACACAAGATTTACACGCCAGGGAATTTAAATGTACAGCTGTACCATATTCTCGTGTTGTAAAAAATGTACGCATCCTCTCGGAAGCTGCAGGGAAAAAAACTTTGGCTTCGCAGTCTTTGCCTGCCCGATGTTAAAGTGTGTTGGAAATTTCGCTGATAAGTTCAATGATGTCTCCCCGGCAGATGACTGTCTATCGATCATCTCACTCATGCGTAGGAGGAGGAAGACAGCGCAGGCAGTGGCTCCTCTAGCAGATTTACTGAGAGATATGAATCGCTGTTAATTGTGTCCTATTGTACTGGTTCAATATCTTAAAAATATCACCTGCTGACGTTTCATTAAAATGTCAGCATAACTCCGCTGCTCGGTCAGGGGAGGGGGATTTTGCTAACCGGAATAATGAAGCAGAGAGGATGTGTGAGGAGTGTGACAGTAACGATATGCAGATTGCGAGTGTGCCTTGGCGGCAGAGAAGGAAAGCTGCAAATGCATGGGGATTTATTGTAGAATTGTTAAAACAGTTGAGAATGGCGCAACCAGTCAAATGCCTAACTTGGGCTCATAAGGAATGTTGAAAGGGTGATTTTGTTGGCTGTTATTGGTGTCAGTTATGGAAGTGAAAGTAAGTCATTGTAAAAGTAAAGGATACGCCAATGTACTGTATGTGTAAATGTGACCAATTGGTAGTATATAAGGTCAATGCAGCAGCCTAATTGTATTTTCACACTCCTGACAGTGCAAATAAATAAACTATTCAATCTCAAATTAAAAAGACCTTTTACCCATGACAGTAGATTTTGACATTTTCTATAACAGTAGCGAGTGTGCCCTTCAAACCTTTTTTATTAATCCATCAGGTTTTATTATCATTTCAATTCGTCTTTGATGCTCCAAACACTGCCATAGTATAATAAAATGTGACTGATTGATTGAGTTTTAGCACAGAACGCTGTTAATTGGGGCAGGGTTGAGTACTATGTAATTAGAAAAGAACCCTCCCCTTTCCTGTGTGGGTAGGAATGTGGGTGATGTGCTGTGGCTTTATGTGGATCCAGAGAACGCCTTTTCTCAGAAATAGGCATTTCCAATGTCCTCCGATCTGGCGATTGATGTTTTTACTTATTCATCCTGGGAGAGCTCCAAGCTTACACTCTGTATCTCCATTCCTCTTCATTACAGTTGGAATAATTAAATCAAAACTTAGCATTCTCAAGTTTTAAAATATAATTATTTCTTGAATGTAATTAAGAGTATTGAATTGGAAGGCAAAGTTGGTTTGAAAAATGTAAAGAGATATTTGCTTAATCAATGGAATTGTGGTTAATTCCTATATATTTTTGTATCCCAGCATTCTCCTTTTCTGACGTTAGAAAGAAGTTCCAAAAAGGCATAATACACACATCAACAAATCCAGTCCCGTGAGCATACCTGTCCTGACGATATGGGAGGAGGATGCACATTTTCAGAGAAGCCTCCTTCTTTCTGGAAAAGTGCAGGTGAGCAATTTGCTGTGGGCACTTTCTATTACAATAGACAGGCTGCAGTTTGGAGGGGAGCAGGGGGAAAGAGAGGAATCAGAGGGATGAGAGCAGCCTGTACCCTCATTCTCCCCTTGAGACGCTGCACCTGCCAGGCACCGGGAATTATCATACACAGACGGCAACCTGACTGCCGACAAGCTGCGACATAATGCAGGGAGAAGGTGGAGGGTATCAGTTTCGCTCCCTTGCCGCATGCAGAGAGGGGTCCAATACATCCCTGTAATGCTTTCGAAACGAGCTCTGCTGCTATTAGCCAAACGACTATGGTACCATCCTCTGCCGCCACGACGCGGTCCAAAATCACTTAGTTTTCTGTGTTAGTAATCTGTCCTAAAACGTGGCCTTTATGGCTTCTGCCCTCCGCCTGACTACAGGCATATATTCTGACATCAACCGCAGTGGTTTTTGCATAATGGATGAAACTTGAAGCGGTAATGTTCTTAGCGGGTTTTATTGTTGCAGAGTCTCAGGTTTGAAGCACTGGGGGCGATGAAACTGAAGAGATTCAACTTTTTCTGTTGAGGCCAGATATGACAGAAGAGTTTCTGAGAAATACATCAAATGAATATGTCTTGAAATATGATAACCCTGAAAATAATTTGTAAGTATTATCCTTGGGATTGAAAGAGAGAGAGAGAGAGAGAGAGAGAGAGAGAGAGAGAGAGAGAGAGAGAGAGAGAGAGAGAGAGAGAGAGAAAGAGAGAGAGAGAGAGAGAGAGAGAGAGAGAGCATCCAATCAAATAATCTCAATCAGTCAGTAAATGGTCTGAGGCAGACAGTCTGACTGTCAGGGGAATTCATCTTAAACATTGTTTACTTCTTCATCTATTGGACAAAGGGAATAACATGGATCCTCAAACTGCTGTGGCAAGCAGCACTGGTTAAGGTGGGCTCAGCGTCCTTTGTGATTCTCACAGGATTACAGAATGATACATTACGTGTTCACCCATCTATCAATCACATGTGAGTTGATTATGATGATGGAGAGTAATGAGTTGGTGCATGATGAGGGAGCTATGATAGAATTATATCTATACAATCCTGGGTAAGGATTTCAATTCAGGTTTTGTCATTTCGAACAATAAAACACTATGAACTGCTGATAAATGTTATTACACGATAAATATTCGGAATTGATCATATTTTCCAATGAGCTTCATCATGGAAATATATTTTATAGCCTCTCCTGTATGGAAACTTTGAAGTTCTGAAATCATGGGGAGGAGTGCAGTGCTGGTCTGAAAGTTGTCTGTGGGAGTTCAGAGAGAGAGAGAGAGAGGGGCAGTGCAGAGAAGAGCCAAGGGATGTGACGCGCACACTCACAGAAAACACTTCTCAGCTCATATTGTTTCATATTGGGGAAGTGGAAAATTAATTTCTTGCCTCTTCCCCCACCAACGGATATTGGATGGATCCTCTGTGAGAAATTCTGCTGAAGTGTGTGCCTCGCCTATTTCATCTAAGAAAGTGAAGGGATTGATTGTGAAGTCACTGATCTTTTACATTTGAAGCCACAACTATATCACTTCTGCTTTTTTTACAGTGGATTTATGGCAGTGTGTGTGTGTGTGTGTGTGTGTGTGTGTGTGTGTGGGTACGTGGAGAACACCTGATACCCGAATCATAACCCTGAAGTTATAATTGTCACTTTTCATCAGTTGGTTGTTCGTTCGGCAATGCCGAAGAAGTTAAGAAGTGACGAGGTTAGAAGAATCCTCTTTACTGTAGTGCTAACCCCCTGTGGTCTCTCCATGGTGTGGGATACCAGAAATAAAAGTGTAGCTAATTAGCATGTGATAAAAATAGTTCTGAAATGTGTGGTGGATACAACTGGGCCTGGCATAGTTTGCACTTCCTCCCCCTCTCTCTCTCGCTCTCTCTCTCTCTCACTCTTTCTCTCCCTCTCTGAATCAATCACCTGGTTGTGTTTATGTGGTTTGGTTCTAATAAGAAAAATATTTTCATTATAAAAATGTGTTTCAGAGGATAGCTTTCTTTAATGTATGTGGAGCTAAAGCATGCCCTCAACATGTTGTAGCTTTATTTGATTTAGTCATTTTAGTTCTACATGTTCATTCTGAGCTCTACGTGTTCATTCAAATGGTTGGAGGAGTAGCTTGTATGATGAAATAGGGTCATTGTGTGCAGAGCCTCTTGTGTAGTTATAAAGCTCCCCGTTATATATACTGTATGCTTCACCTCCTGTAGACATGGGTTCAATCATCATGCTCCCACTTGCCTGTCTCCCCCTCTCCTTTCAGAACTGTCTGAATAAAAAGTGCAACAAATATATATATATATATATATATTTTTTTTTAAATAAAGGAAAAGGGTCACTCACTGTAAGTGCCAGTGATGTGGAAAGCTGTGACGAATCTCTTCGTCGTCTGACGACTAGTATGAAACATCGGACCAATGTTAATTTATTAACTGAACACACAAAGCAAAATAACGAAGTGAATGGAAGAAACGAAACAGTTCTGCAAGGTGACATACACTAAACAGAAAACAAACACCAACAAATCATTGTGGGAACACAGGCTACCTAAGTATGGTTCTCCATCAGAGACAACTATTGACAGCTGCCTCCGATTGGGAACCATACCAGGCCAAACACATAGAAATATCAAACATAGAACAAAAACATTGAATGCCCACCCCAACTCACGCCCTGACCAACCTAAAAATAGAAACATACAAAAGGAACGAAGGTCAGGACGTGACAAAAGCAGCTATTGTCGGGGTAATTATGCATTTTGAAAGTATTAAAAAAGCAACACAGGGCTCCGGGTTTCATGTTTCCATTTATCCTATTTAGAATGACTTCACAAGAGTTGTCCTATGCACAACAATCATTTAAATAAACAATTAATTGCACAGGAACAAAAATAAGCTCAATCTGCCAAAATGCTATCAAATAGATTGTGTGGAGGTTCATATTGTAAGACTCATTTTGTACAAATTGTCTTATATTGCATCATGTTGTTTCATTAACAGAACGACTGTGCGTGTAACTAGTATGATTAAAAAAAATACAACAGCAAAGAGTGTAAATCTGTATTACATTGGCTGTGCTGAATTCATTTGCTTATACTGTATGGTGATTTTGGAGCTACGCCAATTGTATTACAATATAGCAAGCAACATGATGAAACAAAACAAAATATGAATGGCAGTAGTTATGTAAACGTAGTAGATATCCGAGGCTTCAAAATGTCAATGCCTAAAGAGTCAACCCTTCTGTCCAAATCTGGCCTGTATTGTTTGTCTTCACCATTTATCTGTTGATAAAAGCACAATGTGGAAATACTTTTCCCACATAAGCTCTAAAGAGATGAAGAGGGAATGTGAGAGATTTTTTGTTTTTTAGGTCTGTGGACACTACAGATTATCAGGGTTTATCAGCATTTTCAATTTTGCTGGCAATTTTGTAGGAAGTCCGAAAACAAAGCAAACAAAACAATTATTTACTTTAAAAACTGGAAAAAAACTGAACAGAGTTGACCTTAAATCAATTCAAATAATGAACCTTTAATTATAGATATAAAGAGTAAAACACACACACACGTGGCTTCGACGTCTTCAAAAACACAAACAAGATTAAACTGGGATAAGATTAACTTCAGCCTGTGAATTTGGGAAAAAATGGAATATAGTTGAAGATTTCGTTCAAAGTCAGCATTTACAGTACTGACAGTGCACAGTCTCCCCACTGACCCTTACCAGGGCTGAGCATGATGTTACCACCATGACATCAATGGTAGACCATGGCAACTGACACACAATGCCATGTAACAGGTCATTTAAAGGCTGCATGCTTAATTCAACCACTTTCCTTTCATCTATTCTGTTTGCACACTAATAACAGATGTTGGAAATTGTCATTCTCTGTAACATTTATTTTATCACATTGTATACCTACTCTTCTCACAGATAATGCCTTCACAGACAATGCAAAGCTATCAGTAATTAAAAGGAGACAATATAAAACTAATTTGCTAGGTTTAAGTTGGAATATTGCTGAAATTGCCAGCACACATATGTAGAAAGCATGCACACAATTTCAAAGGTCCTTTGTCAAGCGTTTTGCAGTATATAGCTGTAGGAAACTACTGCTACGAAACAAGCAAGAGTGGTACTAGAGCAGAATACCCTCCGTCTTACCCCAGTAGAGCATGGATTTTTAGAACCTTATAAAAGCCTTGTTCGAGTTTTTAAGTCTTCATGTCAGTCACAGATGTGGTAAATTGACAGTGATAATTGCCTCTTTTTCCCATGAAGTCAATTATTTATCGTTTTAAAGTGATGTTGTGAACTGTGTGTGTGTGTGTGTGTGTGTATATGTCAGTGTGTGTGTGTGTGTGCGTGTGTGTGTGTGTATATGTCAGTGTGTGTGTGTGTGTGTGTGTGTGTGTGTGTGTGTGTGTGTGTGTGTGTGTGTGTGTATATGTCAGTGTGTGTGTGTGTGTGTGTGCGTGTGTGTGCGTGTGTGTGTGCACGTGCGTGTGTGTGTGTGTGTGCATTTTTTTGCATGCCTGAAGGTACAGTATCAGTCAAAGGTTTGGACACACCTACTCATTCCAGGGTTTGTCTTTATTTATACTATTTTGACCCAACGCACCTCCAGGCTGTATAAGGGCTATTTGACTAAGAAGGAGAGTGATGGAGTGGTACATCAGATGACCTGGCCTCCACAATCACCCGACCTCAACCCAATTGAGATGGTTTGAGATGAGTTGGACCGCAGAGTGAGGGAAAAGCAGCCAACAAGTGCTCAGCCTTTGTGGGAGCTCCTTCAACACTGTCTAGGTGAAGCTGGTTGAGCGAATGCCAAGAGTGTGCAAGGCTGTCATCAAGGCAAAAGGTGGCTGGCTACCTTAAAGAATCTCAAAGATACAATATATTTTGATTTGTTTAACACTTTTTTGGTTACTACTTAATTATATCTGTGTTATTTCATAATGTTGATGTCTTCACTATTATTGTAGTAAAAAAGAAAGAAATATCCTTGAATGAGTTGGTGTGTTCAAACTTTTGACTGGCACTGTGTCTGTAGTTTTCCATGTAAACATATTTATACAGACTTTATACAGTATATGTGTGAGCGTGTGTGTGTGTGTGTGAGCGTGTGTGTGTGTGTGGACATCTACAAGATGCTCTCCCAGTTTTCTTTTCCATCGCCCTGCAGGCATTACCTGGGGCGTCAGCTCCCTGAAGTTCTCCTTGCTCTCTCTCCTACTTCTGGAAGGATCATAGCAGCCCTGCTCCCATACAGTATCTACTGCTTGGGGGAGGCACCATGTTCACCACTTGGGCTTGCCCCAAACCAGGGCCTGCATTTGCCCCAATCCAGGGCCTGTATTAACTCCCCCAGCCCCAACGCTTCTCTATCCCAGAGGTATGCAGAGGAGAGGCAGCCCCTAGCAGAGGACACAGACCCCAGCCCTCTCTCCTGCATGCTAAGCACACAGCCTTGGGCACTACAAGAAAGTAAGGACCATCTCCATGTGTCAGGGAGTTCAGTATGAAAAAAACTGAAAATAATGACATTCTTGCTGAGACATACGTTTTAAAGTGCTCAGAGGTGGGCAGATTTTTCAACATTCCCCCATATGATTAAAGATAATCATATATCTATGTATGAAAAGTTACCTTGATAAAGTATCCCGTAACAGCAAATATTGACCTATGATGCTCATGCAGACTTCAGACCTATCTACAAAACTCAACTAGCTGTCACAGTCTCACTGTTCATCCATGTTTCTCAAAGTCAAATTTCAATGTGTTTTAGGTTAAGTTAGACATGAACTCCAGATTTCTAGTGTTAAGTTTAGGCATTAACTCTGAAATTTTAAGGTTACGCATTAACTCCAAATGGCATAGGTTTTAAAACAAAAATCCCCAAAACAAAAAGCAAATTTCTATCGCTGTATTCAAACTCGAAACCTTTGCAATCAGAGGCGGATGCTTACGCCCATCTGCCATTCCCGTCCACAGCACCCTAGCAAAACCAAAACCTACTTGAAGGTAACATCAGTCACTGTTGCCCCTAGTTGCTGGTTTCCACGTCATCTCGTCCTCTCCGACCTCCTCAGACATGGACGTTGAATACTGACTTGTGTCACGGGTGACCTGGCTGACAAAAGTAGCCATTCATTCTCCCATTTCCATCAAATTACTCACAACAATAACATCAATTATAGATTTGGTTGAGAATGCAAAGCCAGACACACTTTTGTAACAGCTTTCGTGGTATGGTGTCTGGGTCCACCAATAATGTCAATTCATCTAACCAAGCTTTAGGACGAGAGAGAGAGCAAGAGCGAGAGCGGGGAGAGAGAGAGAGAGAGAGAGAGAGAGAGAGAGAGAGAGAGAGAGAGAGAGAGAGAGAGAGAGAGAGTGGCAGGTTTCTGAGGCGTAAATGATTCATGCCTGGTTGTGTAACCTCCAGGGCAGCCATCTTAGATGCAGAAGGGGCATGTGGGGTAACCTAATCCCTCGGGATTCGAGAGGAGGGGTGGTGGAGTCATTTTCATCTACAAATATCCCTTTGAAGCCCTGGGACTTTTTTATCCATCATAAATATGTTCGTTTGTTAGTTGTTGGTTAGAGCACAACAACAGTACTAGACATTAACTACATTACACCACAATGCAACAATGTCAAACCATTCACCTGAAAAATGCTTTAGGTGTGGCAAGTGTTTTACAAATGTCAGATTGCAAATGATAACACCGATAGAGTATTGAAATGGATTTTAATGGATTCCTATGCAATGTAATGCACTTCAGGTTATATGTTCCTCTTCTGAATACTCTTACAGTGTGACCCTTACTAAGAATAAAAGAGCTGACGCATAATTTGTTTGTATTTTGTTTTTTAAAGATAAAGGCTAGGGCGTTTAGCCCCTACCATGAGCTACACTGATGAAAAGAAACAGTCAGGGACATGATAGTAAAATGAATGACCATGATTATGGGTATCTATGTAAGAATGCTGTTCATCGATTACAGCTCAGCAGTTAACACCATAGTATCCTCCAAACTCGTCATCAACCTCGAGACCCTGGGTCTCGACCCCGCCCTATGCAACTGGGTCCTGGACTTCCTGACGAGCCGCCACCAGGTGGTGGGGGTAGGCAACAACATCTCCACCCGCTGATCCTCAACACTGGGGCCCCACAAGGGTGCGTTCTGAGCCCTCTCCTGTACTCCCTGTTCATCCACGACTGCGTGGCCATGCACGCCTCCGACTCAATCATCAAGTTTGCGGACGACACTACAGTGGTAGTGGTAACAACAACGACGAGACAGCCTACAGGGAGGAGGTGAGGGCCCTCGGAGTGTGGTGTCAGGAAAATAACCTCACACTCAACGTCAACGTCAACAAAACAAAGGAGATGATTGTGGACTTCAGGAAACAGCAGAGGGAGCACCCCCCTATCCACATTGAAGGGACAGTAGTGGAGAGGGTAGTAAGCTTTAAGTTCCTCGGCGTACACATCACGGACAAACTGAATTGGTCCACCCACACAGACAGCGTTGTGAAGAAGGCGCAGCAGCACTCACAAACTTCTACAGATGCAAAATCGAGAGCATCCTGTCGGGCTGTATCACCGCCTGGTACGTCAACTGCTCCACCCACAACCGTAAGGCTCTCCAAATGGTAGCGAGGTCTGCACAACGCATCACCGGGGGAAAACTATCTGCCCTCCAGGACACCTACACCACCCGATGTCACAGGAAGGCCATAAAGATCATCAAGGACAACAACCACCCGAGCCACTGCCTGTTCACCCCGCTATCATCCAGAAGGCGAGGTCAGTAGAGGTGCATCAACGCAGGGACCGAGAGACTGAAAAACAGCTTCTATCTCAAGGCCATCAGACTGTTAGACAGCCACCACTAACATTGAGTGGCTGCTGCCAACATACTGACTCAACTCCAGCTCACTTTAAAAATGGAAATTGATGTAAAAAATGTATCACTAGCCACTTTAAACAATGCCACTTAATATAATGTTTACATACCCTACATTACTAATCTCATATGTATATGTATATACTGTACTCTATAGCATCTACTGGATCTTGCCATCTTTATGTAATACATGTATCACTAGCCACTTTAAACTATGCCACTTTTATGTTTACATACCCTACATTACTCATCTCATATGTATATACTGTACTCGATACCATCTACTGCATCTTGCCTAAGCCGTTCTGTAACATCACTCATTCATATATCTTTATGTCCATATTCTTTATCCCATTACACTTGTGTGTATAAGGTAGTAGTTGTGGAATTGTTACGTTAGATTACTCGTTAGTTATTACTGCATTGTCGGAACTAGAAGCACAAGCATTTCGCTACACTCACATTAACATCTGCTAACCTTGTGTATGTGACAAATAAAATTTGATTTGATATGATAAAGATCATCATTACAGTAGCCACAATCATAGCTCACATTAATTAATATTTCCTTCATACCAACTGTTTTATCATTGCAATGTCAACAAACAAACTGCTTCCCAAGCATCTCCACAGTGTTGATTGACACACATCAGTAGTACTGTAATTGAGTGCACACTTACATAGGGATTAATGTGTGCAGTTAGCTTCTCTCTAAGGAACCATCTGTCACCAGTCCACCCTGGAAATAAAACAAACCGTCTTAAACCAATCAACCATCTAAATGCAGTAATGGTGGTATACCAACAGTCCCTCACCCAGTGGTTTACCAACAGTCCCTCACCCAGTGGTTTACCAACAGTCCCTCACCCACTGGTTTACCAACAGTCCCTCACCCAGTGGTTTACCAACAGTCCCTCACCCAGTGGTTTACCAACAGTCCCTCACCCACTGGTTTACCAACAGTCCCTCACCCACTGGTTTACCAACAGTCCCTCACCCAGTGGAAGCAAAACTCTCACAGTTTCCTTCTCACTTTCCAAAGGTTAATTAAAATTGGTGTGCTGTATTGATGCCCAAGCAAGCTAAAAGGTGAAAGTTAAGAAAAGCAGAGGGAAATTATAATGAAAATAGTCCCTTCACTTGATTCCCTTAATCACTGTATGCCCCCTTTCCGTTAATTGAAGATAATTATAGGATTTTAATTTTCTAATGTAGGTTAGAGGAGAGCAAGAAATCATTACAATTGTCTGGGGGTGATAGAGTGATGCAAATGAAGACTAGGTTCTGGGTGTATTATATTAGCTTGTCTAGATGAAGAACGTTGTGCATCTGGGCATCTTAATTGTTTCTGAATCAAACTTGAAAGGTATTTTGTGTTTATAATACAATGATATATCTTACAATAGCTTGCACTTCACAGTCGTTGACTAAATTGACTGAAACCAAGTCGTTGGTTGAAGAAATCTTTCAGTAAACTTTGGAATCACGTTCTCGATGCATAATTATATCCTTATCAGTCAGTACTAAACATTTTGATATTTTGGAACAAAACAAAGCTCCCTTCTGCATGTCCCCTTATCAGAAACAAAAATATTAGTATTGAAAATAGAAGCCTCCATTTTAGCACCTTCGTAGCACTAGTACAATCTAGGACAATTGCCATGTTTACTGAACAGTATCAAATGTACTGAACCTAAACATAAGTGGTATACCTCATGCTACACTCTCAGAAACAAGAACCTAGAACCTAAATGGGTTCTTTGGCCGTCCCCATAGGAGAATACTTTGCAGAACTATTTTTGGTACTAGGTAGTACCGTTCTGGGTTCCAAGTAGGACCCTTTCCGCAGAGGGTTCTACATGGAACCCAAAATGGTTCTAACTGGAACAAAAAGGGTTCTACCTGGAATAAAAAATGGTTCTCCTATGGGGAGAGCCGAATAACCCTTTTGGAACCTCTTTTTCTATGAGTGTATAGTAGGGAGATTATACTTGGTATAATTGATTTCTTGGAAGCAATCACAATGACCAGCTACCATAAAATAGCCTTGCGTTCCTGCCTCTGAGCGGCTCTAAGATGCTGCCGGCAGAGTGGACTTCTTGTCCGACTCAGGAGGAGTGCCCACCATCCACCGCTTCCGAGTATATTACTTGGTAGTGTTCAGTCTCTGGACAATTAAGTAGACGAGCTCAGGGCGATGATCTCCTTCCAGACATACATCTGGGACTGCAACATATTCTGTTTCAGGGAATCATAGCTCTCTCGGGATATTCTGTCCCCATCCATAAAGCCAGACGGGTTCTCAGTACATCACAGAGACTGGAATAAAGAACTCTCCGGGAAAAAAGGTGGTGGTGTATGTTTCATGGTGTTATTGTGATAACATACAGAAACTCAAGTCCTTTTGTTCACCCGACCTAGAATACCTCACAGTCAAATGCCGACCATATTACCTCCCAAGAGAATTTTCTTCGGTTATAGTCACAGCCATGTATAATCCCCCTCAAACCGATAACACAACAGCCCTCAAGGAACTACACTGGACTTCATGAAAACTGGAAACCTCATATCCTGAGGCCGCATTTATTGTAGCTGGGGATTTTAACTTTGTGGGCTAAGCCCCTTTTTTCTCAATTTCTGCCCAAAGTAAACTGCCTGTTGCTAAGGGCCTGAAGCCAGGATATGCTTATAATTGGTACCATTGGAAAGAAAACACTCTGAGGTTCGTGGAAATTTTAAAATAATGTAGGAGAATATTTCACAATCGATTTGGTAGGAGAAAATCAAAAGAAAAACCACACAGAATTTTTTTTTTGAGAGAGACCATCCTCTTAGAATGGCAAGAATAAGGTCATACTGAGAATTAGCTCCCTGGATGCAATTCCTATGACTTCCACAGGGTGTCAGCAGTATATGTTCAAGGTTTCAGGCTTGTAACTTCAAAAACAAATGACAAATATCAGTTTTAGTACAAGGACACAGTTTTGGGAATTCGTGTTTGCGTGCGCCGTGAAGACAGGACGCACCTGCTAAAATTGGTTTCCTATTGAATATACTTCTTTCCGTAAGAAATATATAGTTTGATTGCATTTTAGGGTATCTGAGGAGTAAATAGAAACATAAGTTGACTTGTTGAAACAAAGTTTAGGGGTAGATTTTCGGATTCCTTTCTCTGCATGTTGAACGAGTGGATTACTCAAATCGATGGCGCCATCTAAACCGACTTTTTGGGACATAAACAAGGATTTTATCTAACAAAACGACACTACGTGTTATAGCTGGGATGACAAATCAGAGGAAGATTTTCCAAAATTAAGTGAATATTGAATCGCTATTTATGAATTTATGAAACCTGTGCCGGTGGAAAAATATTATGATGTGGGGTGCCGTCCTGAAATGATCTTATGGCATGTTTTCACTGTAATAGCTATTGTAAATCAGAGAGTTCAGACAATTTAAGCTTTAAACCGATATAAGACACTTATATGTACCTAAATGTTTACTATCAATCATTTTTATGATTATTTATTTGAATTGCGCACCCTCCAGACGCCTAGGTTAACAAAGCAAATTTGAAGAAAACCCTACCGAAGTTCTATCAACACATTGCCTATAGTAATCGCTCTGGAAAAACACTGGACCGCTGCTACTCCCCCATTCGGAAGGCCTACAAGTCCCTCCTCGCCCTCCTTTGGTAAATCAGGTCACGACTCCATTTTGCTCCTCCCTTCCTATAGGCAGAAACTCATACAGGAAATACCTGTGCTAGGATCTATTCAACGCTGGTCTGACCAATCGGAATCCATGCTTCAAAATTATTTTGATGGGATATTGGGATATTTTCCGGGTTTCCTTTGAGAGTAAAATTGACATATTCATGGACATGGTGACTCAGTTCATCAGTGTAACGAGTGCGCTGAGAGTTGGGAAGCAAGTAAATAAGTAAATAAAATAAACAATAAACACACTACACAAACAACGCACCGACATGAAAACAAAGTCAATAACACCTGAGGAAAAAACCAAGGGGAATGACAGATATAGGGAAGATAATCAAGGAGGTAATGGAGTCCAAGAGAGTGTCATGAGGCGCAGGTACGTGAGACGATGGTGATGTGCGGGAGATGCGCAGATGTGCGGGACAATCAGCAGCCTGATGACCTAGAGGCCAGACAGGGAGTATACATGACAATCAGGAAGTATATAGGGGATGTTGTTCCCACTGTGACTATTAAAACCTACCCAAACCGTAAATCGTGGATAGATGGCAGCCTTACACACAAAACTAAAAGCGCGAACCACTGCATGTAACCATGGGAAGGTGCCTGGGAATATGGTCGAATACAAACAATGTAGTTATTCCATCCGTAAGGCAATCAAACAGGCAAAATGTCAGTACAGAGACAAAGTGGAGTCACAACTCAATGGCTCAGACACAAGATATATCTGGCAGGGTCTACAGACAATCATGGATTACAAAGTGAAAACAAGCCACGCCGCGGACACCAACGTCTTGCTCCCAGACAAGCTAAACACCTTCTTCGCCTGCATTGAGGATAACACAGTGCCACCAATGAGGCCCGCTCCTAAGGACTGTGGGCTCTCGTTCTCCACGGCCGACATGAGTAAGACATTTAAGAGTGTTAACCCTCGCAAGGCTGCAGACCAGCTGGCTAAGGTGTTTAAGGACATATTCAATCTCTCCCTATTCCAGTCCTGTACCCAAGAAAACAAAGGTAACTGAACTAAATGACTATCGCCCTGTAGCTCTCACTTCTGTCATCATGAAGTGCTTTGAGAGGCTAGATAAGGATCTTATCATCTATACCTTACCTGACACACTAGACCCACTTCAATTTGCTTACCGCCCCAATAGATCCACAGACGATGCAATCACCATTGCACTGCACTCTGTCCTATCCCATCTGGACAAGAGGAATACCTATGTAAGATTTCTGCTCATTAACTATAGCTCAGCCTTCAACACCATAGTACCCTCCAAGCTCATCATTTAGCTCGAAGCCATTTAGCTCATCATTTAGCTTGAGGGTCTGAACCCTCTCTCTCTCTCTCTCTCTCTCTCTCTCTCTCTCTCTCACTCTCTCACTCTCTCACTCGCTCTCTCACTCACCCACTCCTCTTATGATTTGATTCTCCATTCTGTAAATGTCAGTCTGCTGCTTTTATCCACCCCCCCCTCTGATATACACAAACACACATGAGGTAAGAGAAGCTGTCCTGTGGTCCAGTACATATGTCTGATTAGAGAACAAATCATGTACACATATTTGCACACCACATGTATGTAAACCATATGATAAAAGTACATGTATGCACAAATGCACACAAAAATGCACACACACACACGCACACACACACACACCGGACGTAAACCCATATGAGATAGTTTGGGATGAGTTGGACCGCAGAGTCAAGGAAGAAGGAAAGCAGCCAACAAGTGCTCAGCATATGTGGGAACTCCCTCAAGACTGTTGGAAAAGCATTCCAGGTGAAGCTGGTTGAGAGAATGCCAAGAGTGTGCAAAGCTGTCATCAAGGTAAAGGGTGGCTACTTTAAAGAATCCTAATTAACACTTTTTTGCTTACTACATGATTGTATATGTGTTATTTCATAGTTATGATTTCTTCATTATTATTCTACAATGTAGAAAATAGTAAACATATAGAAAAACCCTTGAACGAGTAGGTGTGTCCAAACTTTTGACTGGTACTGTATATATATATATTTGAAATCCAGTTAATCATAATGTATGACTAAACTATGAAACCACCCTACAAAGGTATACAGGCAGCTTAGTTTCCATTGTATCAAATTACTTTGAAGTTAAATTGTGAATATGTTTGGTGTCCCAAGCGTTGCTGTTGTTGACACAAACCAGTGCGCATGGCACCTACTACCATACCCCGTTAAAAGACACTTAAATCTTTTGTCTTGCCTATTCACCATCTGAAAGGCACACATACACAATCAATGTCTCAATTGTCTCAAGGCTTAAAAATCCTTCTTTAACCTGTCTCCTCCCCTTCATCTACAACGTGGGCCAGATGAACCTTATATATCACCCTTAAGGTAATATGAGCCAGGCCAACCTTATATATCACCCTTAAGGTAATGTGGGCCAGACAACCCTTACCAAGCTTTATGTATCCTGTTGTAGGACTTGTTTAGTGCATTTCATTTTTCATATTTCATGGAGTACAGCTCACTCCATAATGTGTACCCATTTTCTTAGTCACAAGTCTATATCAGTTTACTGTTAAATATATGATCAACATTTTTATCATGCAGGGCTCAACTAGCGGCTACCTGCTTGCCCATTATCAACACACCTAATATGTACCAATTGCTCCGTAATGAACAATGAACTGCAAATAAGACAACAATCTCTAAATGGTGTAATTAGACCATCTAGCCATAACTCCAAACTCTCAAATACTTCACTGGATTTTCATGGAATGCCTTTAATACAAGCTACTGCTGGGGTTTAAGTATGTAAGAATAATATAATCAGCTCATACACCCCATCGACATCCAAGACCTCAGTTACGACTTCGGTATCTTAGAAACCAGTGGCCCTAGTTCCAAAGACAGTCGCTGCCAGCCAAGCCAACGTTTCAAACATTGTATCTCTTTTACTCATAGTAATTGACTAGCAGTGTCTTGAACAATGAGAGGGAACTGAGCGGGGAAGAGGAATTCTTAGATATGAAGACGGTTGTGGGAGGGGTATGATGAAATAATGATGAACAGAATATGAAATATCAGAATGAGGCCCCCTGACACTTTTCTCACCAATATCATCATCATCAGCATCATCATCATCATCTTCACAAATGCACTGCCCTGAATCCTCAGACATCATATATGCCCGCTGTACAATTATCTATATATGAAATGGTCTGCTGCATATAAAGTACTGTATGTTAGAATGTAACACCAGGGATCTCTCTCTCTCTGTCTGTCTCTGTCTCTGTCTGTCTCTCTCTCTCTCCCTCTGTCTCTCTGTCTCTGTCTGTCTCTCTCTCTCTGTCTCTCTCTCTCTCTCACACACACTTTTTTTTTCATTTGCCATGTTGTAATGTTCCACATAACGTGTGAAATAAAACCTAAATAAATATTATACTGCACATGTATTCCTTGTTAAAACCAATTAAATATGTACATATATAGATTCCCACAATGGAATATGTTATTTTTAAGTAGAAGAAGAAGAAAGAGAAGAAGTACTGGGCAACAAGGATTTGGTCTGCCCTAAAACCCCCAAAAATAAGAAGTATTGGGTCATGTGATGACTGCATTAAAATACACTGAGTGGACAAATCATAAGGAACACCTTCCTAATATTGAGTTGCACCCTCTCTTGCCCTCAGAACAGCCTCAATTTGGACTCTACAAGGTGTTGAAAGCATTCCACAGGGATGCTGGCCAATGTTGACTCCAATGCTTCCCACAATTGTGTACCATTCTTGAAATGCACAGGGAACTATTCAGTGTGAAGAATCAATAAGGGATCATAGCTTTCACCTGGTTTCACCTGGGCAGTCTATGTCATGGAATGAGCAGGAGTTCCTAATATTTTGTACACCTAGTGGATAAACAGTAGGCTCTAGGCCTATTTCAATCATATTGAAATACATCCATCAATTCCATTCTATTTTGCTACTTATATGCTACTGTCTGTAATTTGTCTCAATACATTTAATGATGTGTAGCCTAACATGTGCGCAATGACGTGCCAAATCAGTGATTTAGTGCATTTGTTATTGGTTAAGCATTATAATAAGTCACTTGAATACTTGCAGCTATAGGTGTTAATTTCTCTCTCGGAGCTGATCGTTTGTCAGTATTGTGAAATAATTCTAATGTTAAGGAAAGATTTGAATGGAGAAAGCTGATCTGAGAGCAGAGCTTCTTTCGATCCTGTCAGTATCGATTCGACACATGCTCCAATGACATGCCTAAGTTCCATCATTGCTAGCGGAAAACTGGGCCAGTGCAGGCTGCTGAGGGGAGGACGGCTCATAATAATGTCAATGGAATGGTATCAATGGAATCAAACATGTTTTTTGAGGGTTTTCATGAGTTTGATAGCAAATTCAGCAACCTCCGCTGAACTGGGAACTGTTCCTTTGGATTATTTGTTTGGAATTGCTAGACTTCTCTCAATTCAAATGACTTCCCGTCCTCACCAAGGTGTAATATGCATATCAGATGTTTTCTTTGTTTATTGACTCAATGACTCCTGCATTGCCTATTTGATCATAATTTGTATTTATTTTTTGTGGGAGTGGATTTACCTTTTTTAGGAACTGAATTTAACTGAATTGAATTGTTTTTGGGATCTTGGATTTAAGGACATTTGAAACTTTCGGTTAGACTGATTCTCATTTTTGTTTTGTGTCCTTTGAACTCTTGACAATTGATTGAATTGACATTTGAGATCCTTTGAATGCTAAGATACGATTACTGGTGCTGCCCTATTGCTGCTGTAACCTAGTAAACAACATGACATTGAAAATACGTCTTTTAGAAGTATTTTCCAGACATTGACATCTAATGCATTTCAGGTGCTGAATGTGATGTCAAGACATCAAAAATAAATATTTTGTTGAAAAGATGTCTCACAGGCTGACTACACCGCTTGCGTCGCGTGTGGGAGCATTGCAAAATATATTTAGAAATCTATTTTATTCAATTATTGCATCGAAACTCCTTGCGCGCGGCAACAAGCGTCTGCGTTGCCAAGGGCTAAAATAGAAATCAGTTCAATTTCTGACGCAGATTGCGCTGCAAGACCTGCCTCTCCCATCTCCGCATTGGTTTATAGAAGCAGGTACCCACGTGCCATCTCCCAATTGGTTATACCCACGTGGGTTACTGAAAGACGAACCAAGTGGCGGTAATGCACCTAATTTATGAAAGTCGCCAATCTGTCACATTCGTCATAACGAGGAGACCGAGGCGCCGCGTGATAAGAATACATTCTTCTTTATTTACACAAAGAACACTAAACAAACTAACAAAACAACAAAACAAATGTGAAGCTATAAGACACGAGTACTGACAGGCAACTACACACAGACAATAACCCACAAAACCAAAATGGAAAATGGCAACCTAAATAAGATACCCAATCAGAGACAATAATAAACAGCTGCCTCTGATTGGGAACCAATTCAGGCCACCATAGACCTACATTTACCTAGACAAACCAAAACCCCATAGATGTACAAAAAACCCTAGACAATACGAAAACACACATACCACTCTCGTCACACCCTGACCTAACCAAAATAATAAAGAAAACAAAGATAACTAAGGTCAGGGTGTGACAGTACCCCCCTGCAAAGGTGCGGGCTCCTGGCCGCAAACCTAAACCTATATGGGAGGGCCTGGGTGGGCATCTAACCTCGGTGGCGGCTCTGGTTCTGGACGCCGCCCCCCTTCTTTACACGGAGTCCGCTCTTTTAGCACTGACCCGTGGATCATCGTCGGAGGCTCTGCACTGGGGACCGTCGCTGGAGACCCCGGACTGGGGACCGTCACTGGAGACCCCGGACTGGGGACAGTCGCTGGAGACCCCGGGCTGGGGACTGTCGTTGGAGGCCCCGGACTGTGGCCTGTCGTTGGAGGTTCCGGACTGTGGCCCGTCGGTTGAGGTTCCGGAATGTGGCCCATTGTTGGAGGTTCCGGAATGTGGCCCGTCGTTGGATGTTTCGGACTGTGGCACGTCGTTGGAGGTTCCGGTCTGTGAACTGTTGCCGGATGCTCTGGACTGGGTACTGTCGCCGGACGCTCTGGACTGGGTACTGTCACCGGACGCTCTGGACTGGGTACTGTTGCCGGACGCTCTGGACTGGGTACTGTCACCGGACGTTCTGGACTGCCGAGGCACCCAGTAGGCCTGGTGTATGGTGCCTGCACCGGTGGTACCGGGCTGGGGACACGCACCTCAGGGCGAGTGTGGGGAGGAGGAACAGGGCGTACTGGGGTCTGGAGGCGCACTGGAGGCCTGGTGCGTGGTGCCGGAACAGGTGGTACCGGGCTGGGGACACGCACCTCAGGGCGAGTACGGGGAGGAGAAACAGGGCTACTGGGCTCTGGAAGCGCACAGGAAGCCTGGTGCATGGTGTTGGCACTGGTGGTACTGGTCTGGTGACAAGCACCTCAGGGCGGGGAGGAGGCACAGGATACACTGGACCGTGGAGACGCATTGGAGATCCAGAATATAGAGCTTGCTCAATACGTCCTGACTGGATGCCCATTCTCCTCGCATTTGCCGGGCTAGAATAGCGCACTGGAGACACCGTGCACATCTCTGCATAACACGGTGCCTGACCAGTAACACGCTGCCCAAGGTAAGCACAAGAGGTTGGCTCAGGTCTCCTACCTGACTCAGCCAATCTCCTCGTGTGCCCCCCTCCAAAAAATCTTGGGGCTGCCTCTCGGGCTTCCGTGCAAGCCGTGTACCCTCATATCGTCACTGTTCCTCTATTCTCTGATATTCGCTAGCAACAGCAAGCTAGCTAAACAGGACAAATTAGCTAGCAAGTGCAAGCTAACTAGCTAAATTGCCATAAAAGTTTAATGCTTTTTCGACCTGTCCCCAAATTAATATAATTGGTTCAGAGTTTTGATATTTTAACCTGCGTGTCGTGATCGCGTTTGGTGTGGGGGACAAAATACATTTATGCACGATGGCGCACAATGGCGCACAATGGCGCGCGCGGACCCGTGTTGGGTTCCGCGTCACACGGACATCAGCAATACGTCTTAAATGGATGTCGAAAAGAGGACGTTGAAAATACTTATTTTCCGGAAGTCGAAGACACGCCTTATACGGGCATCAAAAATGCATTATACAGAGACGTTGAAAATGGTATTTTCCGGTCATTAATTGTATGGACAAACTTATTTTCCGGTCATTAATTGTATGGACAAACTTCAAATGCACATACGTGCTCAATGAAGTAAGTGTTATTTCACAATAATGTAGGAAAAAGGAGACAACTGAAAATGCAACAGAATGTTTATTATTGCTCCCATCTGTCATATGCACTTATATTAGCTTTCAAAAGCACTAAAAGATGATGTTCAAAGTAGTCCACTCCACAGAACGAACCAACAGACCACTTCAACTAAAATAACATTCTCAGTAACGGTTATAGATAATTTTATTTACTTGCTATGACTCTTATGTGTTGTGGTTTATATATCTTAGTTAAATGCATTGACTGTCAGTTGCTCTGGATAAGAGCATCTGCTGAATGACAAAAATGGAAATGTTAAAACAAACACTTGCAAAGCATGCTAGATATTATTCTAATGAGTTCCGCCCCGAAACAAGTAAACATTTGGTCGATGCGGACCAGATCCAAATCTGAACGAATCATAGACGTCTTGGATATGTTTCACAAGTTTAAACATCAAAGTTTAGTACAGTTTAGTACAGTACAGAACAGTAGCGCAAAGTACTGTATGGTATGGTACAGTACAGCAGAGCACAGTACCGTATGGTATGATACAGTACAGAACAATAGAGCACAGTACCTACCGTATGGTATGGTACAATACAGAATGGTAAAGTTTTATTCAGTAGAGTACAGTAGAGTATAGTAGAGTACATTTTAATTCAGTAGACTACAATACATTACAGTAAAGTACTTAGCATACTAAAGAAAAGTAGAGTATAGTACAGTACCGTTTAGTTCAGCAGAGTAAAGTAGGGTATAATGCAGTACACTATACTTGTATTTACTTTATAGTACTCTACTGTGATCTATTGTATTCTACTCTACTGTACTTTACTATAATATACTTTACTTGTATTTACTGTACTGTGTACTGTTCTGTGTACTGTAATATACTATACCATTCTGTGCTCTTCTGTACTGTGCTGTGCTGTCCAAACTTGTAAAAAAAAAAGAAGTAAATTTGGAAGGCATTCAGACACGTTGAATTTTTCCACGTTTTTTTATGTTAAGTTGCAGCCTTATTTTTAAATTGATTAAATAATTTTTTCCTCATCAATCTACACACAATACCACATAATGACAAAGGGAAAACAGATTTTTTTAGAAATGTTTTCAAATTTATTACAATAAAAAAATAGAAATTGAGCTCAGGTCCATCCTGTTTCCATTGATCATCCTTGAGATGTTTGTACAACTTGATTGGAGTCAACCTGTGGCACATTCAATTGGACATGAGTTGGAAAGATACCCACCTGTCTATATAAGGTCCCACAGTTGACAGTGCATGTCAGAGCAAAAACCAAGCCATGAGGTCAACGGAATGGAGGAAACCAGGCACCGCTCATTACCCTACCATCCCTACGTTGAAGGACGGTGGTTGCAGCATCATGCTATGGGGATGTTTTTCAGGGGTAGGGACGGAGCAAAGTACAGAGATATCCTTTATGAAAAACTGCTCCAGAGCGCTCAGGGACTCAGACTAGGGCGAAGATTCACCTTCCAACAGGACAACGACACTAAGCACACAGCTTGAGAGGATCTGCAGAGAAGAATGGAAGAAACTCCCCAAATGCAGGTGTGCCAAGCTTGTAGTGTCATACCCAGGGAGCCTTGAGGCTGTCATCGCTGCCAAAGGTGCTTCAGCAAAGTACTGAGTAAAGGGTCTGAATACTTATGTAAAAGTGATATTTCAATTTTTTTTGTTAATACATTAACAATAATTTCTAAAAAACAGTTTTGGCTTTTGTCATTATGGGGTATTTTGTGTAGATTGATGAGGGAAAAAAAACATTTAAAAATCCATTTTAAAATAAGCTGTAACGTAACAAAATGTGGAAAAAGTGAAAGGGTCTGAATACTTTCCGAATATACGGTATATGTCTATGATTGGCTCAGATTTGGTCCAAATCTGAACCAAACATAGATGTTAAAGTCAAGGCCTTTCCAGACTGCACCATTATTTTTTTTAAGACAGCCAGTCTGCACAGCGACAGTGTAACACTCATCTATGGTGGAAGAAGAGGAGAACCAATGCGAAGCGTGGTAAGTGCTCATAGCGTTTAATGAGGTACTAGAACACTGAACAAAACAATAAACAACAAACGAACAGTCCCGTAAGGTGAATGGCAAAAACACACTAAACAGGAAATACAGTGCCTTGCGAAAGTATTCGGCCCCCTTGAACTTTGCGACCTTTTGCCACATTTCAGGCTTCAAACATAAAGATATAAAACTCTATTTTTTTGTGAAGAATCAACAACAAGTGGGACACAATCATGAAGTGGAACGACATTTATTGGATATTTCAAACTTTTTTAACAAATCAAAAACTGAAAAATTGGCCGTGCAAAATTATTCAGCCCCCTTAAGTTAATACTTTGTAGCGCCACCTTTTGCTGCGATTACAGCTGTAAGTCGCTTGGGGTATGTCTCTATCAGTTTTGCACATCGAGAGACTGACATTTTTTCCCATTCCTCCTTGCAAAACAGCTCGAGCTCAGTGAGGTTGGATGGAGAGCATTTGTGAAGAGCAGTTTTCAGTTCTTTCCACAGATTCTCGATTGGATTCAGGTCTGGACTTTGACTTGGCCATTCTAACACCTGGATATGTTTATTTTTGAACCATTCCATTGTAGATTTTGCTTTATGTTTTGGATCATTGTCTTGTTGGAAGACAAATCTCCGTCCCAGTCTCAGGTCTTTTGCAGACTCCATCAGGTTTTCTTCCAGAATGGTCCTGTATTTGGCTCCATCCATCTTCCCATCAATTTTAACCATCTTCCCTGTCCCTGCTGAAGAAAAGCAGGCCCAAACCATGATGCTGCCACCACCATGTTTGACAGTGGGGATGGTGTGTTCAGCTGGGTTGCTTTTACACCAAACATAACGTTTTGCATTGTTGCCAAAAAGTTCAATTTTGGTTTCATCTGACCAGAGCACCTTCTTCCACATGTTTGGTGTGTCTCCCAGGTGGCTTGTGGCAAACTTTAAACGACACTTTTTATGGATATCTTTAAGAAATGGCTTTCTTCTTGCCACTCTTCCATAAAAGCCAGATTTGTGCAATATACGACTGATTGTTGTCCTATTGACAGAGTCTCCCACCTCAGCTGTAGATCTCTGCAGTTCATCCAGAGTGATCATGGGCCTCTTGGCTGCATCTCTGATCAGTCTTCTCCTTCTATGAGCTGAAAGTTTAGAGGGACGGCCAGGTCTTGGTAGATTTGCAGTGGTCTGATACTCCTTCAATTTCAATATTATCGCTTGCACAGTGCTCCTTGGGATGTTTAAAGCTTGGGAAATCTTTTTGTATCCAAATCCGGCTTTAAACTTCTTCACAACAGTATCTCGGACCTGCCTGGTGTGTTCCTTGTTCTTCATGATGCTCTCTGCGCTTTTAACGGACCTCTGAGACTATCACAGTGCAGGTGCATTTATACGGAGACTTGATTACACACAGGTGGATTGTATTTATCATCATTAGTCATTTAGGTCAACATTGGATCATTCAGAGATCCTCACTGAACTTCTGGAGAGAGTTTGCTGCACTGAAAGTAAAGGGGCTGAATAATTTTGCACGCCCAATTTTTCAGTTTTTGATTTGTTAAAAAAGTTAGAAATATCCAATAAATGTCGTTCCACTTCATGATTGTGTCCCACTTGTTGTTGATTATTCACAAAAAAATAGAGTTTTATATCTTTATGTTTGAAGCCTGAAATGTGGCAAAAGGTCGCAAAGTTCAAGGGGGCCGAATACTTTCGCAAGGCACTGTAATCACCCACAACTCAAAAGTGAAACCCGGCTACCTAAGTATGGTTCTCAATCAGGGACAACGATTGACAGCTGCCTCTGACTGAGAACCATACCAGGCCAAACACAGAAATCCCAAATCAAAGAAAAAAGAACATAGACAACCCACCCAACTCACGCCCTGACCATACTAAAACAAATACATAACAAAGGAACTAAGGTCAGAATGCGACAGAAAACCTCAGTGATGTTCAAAAGATGCTGCCTGACATTAAATGCTTAGTGGGAAAACTCTAATGTTTTGTGTTGGTGTGAGACCAAGTTGCCCAACCCTCCACCATCACACCCATGAAAGACTGCATTCTGTGAGTTACTGGAGAAGAGGAGGTTTAAATCTCTCTCTCACTGTAGCTCAGAAGGCTCACACTGTAATTTTGCTGAATAGGCATATCATGAATTCAACTGGGGGAAAGCTGGGTAGAGAGCCAAGCATTTCCACGGCATGCTTTATCAAAGTCAACAGAGTATATTAAACAGATTCGCCAGGGCCACAAGAAGAAATGACTGTGTGCTACTGCAATCAGGGAATTCTTACCCTAACAAACATATTACTGGCACAAGCTAGGAGGACTTTCCTCCTTTTATTCACTCCTCATTAAGAGTCTTCAAAGGACCAAATGCTTTCACGAAAGAGCTGACAAATACACATTGAACGTAAATGATTTAGGAACTCACATCATGGACGGGAAGGTACACACTGACTGTATATCCTGAGTAACACAGCTTCAATGAGGCTGTTGATGTGCAGAAACCATGCACTCTTCTGAGACCCAGTGGGCACACCTTCATAACAGTCACACAACCATAAAACAGCCTCGTTGTTTTCTGATGGACCAAATTTAAGTCAAAGTGCCGTAATTGACAGGTAGACGTGTTTATGTATACTTTGCAAATGGCAGCACACTGTTTATTTAATCATGCATAAGTTCCAGAATAACAGTGGGATAGCACCGGAACACCTGCCAACATCTGGCAGTTAAATGTTCCCAATGTATTGAGTCATGATTTGTGGCCTATACACTGTAGCTAGGTCTGGTGTTTTGTTTGCGTCACAGTGGAGGCAGCAGTAAAACAATGTTATTGCATTTGGAAACCGTCCCTGGACCTCCTGAGTCGCCTCAAGCACTCTTTAGATAAAAGGTTCTAGCTACACTGCTGTTGCCAGGACAACCTGCTGGTTAGTGTCAAGCCAGGTCTCTCCATTCTCCATCTTTTTCTCTCTCTCATCTAATTCTTTCTGCAGTTAAGGTGAAATGTTACTCTGCCGGCAATCTGACTCTCTCTCTCTCATCTACTTCTCTCTGCAGTAAAGGTGAAATGTTACTCTACCGGCAATCTGACTCTCTCTCTCAATTCAATTTAAGGGCTTTATTGGCATGGGAAACATATGTTAACATTGCCAAAGCAAGTGAAGTAGATAAAAAACTAAAGTGAAATAAACAATAAAAATTAACAGTAAACATTAAGCTCACAGAAGTTCCAAAAGAATAAAGATATTTCAAATGTCATATTATGTCTATATACAGGGTTGTAACGATGTGCAAATAGTTAATGTACAAAAGGTTTTAAAAAAAAACATAAATATAGGTAGTATTTAGTATGGTGTTTGTTCTTCACTGGTTGTCACTGGTTGTTCTTGTGTCAGCAGGTCACAAATGTTGCTGCTGTGATGGCACACTGTGGTGTTTCACCCAGTAGACATGGGAGTTTATCAAACTAGGGTTTGTTTAAAAATTATTTGTGGATCTGTGTAATCTGAAGGAAAAATGTGTCTCTAATATGGTCATACATTTGGTAGGAGGTTAGGAAGTGCAGCTCAGTTTCCACCTCATTTTGTGGGCGGTGTGGCACATAGCCTATAGCTCTTGAGAGCCAGGTCTGCCTACAGTGACCTTTCTCAATAGCAAGGCTATGCTCACTGAGTCTGTAGATAGTCACATCGTTCACAGCTTTGTGGAAGTAACGTGTGGCGCTGATGTTTATGACGAGGTATGTATAGTTTTTTGTATGCACAAGTGCAACGGTGTCTAGAAGGAATTTGTATTTGTGGTCCTGTCGACTGGACCTTTTTGGAACATCATTATTTTTTGTCTTACTGAGATTTACTTTCAGTACCCAGGTCTGACAGAATATGTTCAGAAAATCTAGACAGAAGAATCAGATCATCAGCAAACAGTAGGCAATTGACTTCAGATTCTAGTAGGGAGAGGCCGGGTGCTGCAGACTGTTCTAGTGCCCTCGCAAATTCGTTGATATATATTGAAGAGGGTGGGGCTTAAGCTGCATCCCTGTCTCACCCCACGGCCATGTGGAAAGAAATGTGTGTGTTCTTTTGCCAATTTTAACCGCACAATTTGATAATGTTGTATGTTTTTCTCTCAACACCACTTTCCATCAATTTGTATTGCAGACGCTCATGCCAAATTGAGCCAGAGGCTTTTTTGAAATCAATAAAGCAGTGGTCAGTGTAGACCTTACCGTGAAATGGTTCCTTGCAAGCCCTTAACCAACAGTACAGTTCAATAATAAAATAACAATAACGAGGCTATTTACAGGGGGTACCGGTACCGAGTCAATGTACGGAGGTACAGGTTAGTCGATGTAATTTGTACATGTACTGTGGGTAGGGGTGAAGTGACTATGCATAGATAATAAATAGCGAATAACAGCAGTGTACAAAACAAATGGAGGGGGTGGGGGGTGTCAATGTATATAGTCCAGTGGCTATTTGATTAATTGTTTAGCAGTCTTTTGGCTTGGGGGTGGAAGCTGTTAAGGAGCCTTTTGGTCTAAGACTTGGCGCTCCCATACCGCTTTCCGTGTGGTAGCAGAGAAAACAGTCTATGACTTGGTTGACTGGAGTCTCTGACAATGTTTTGGGCTTTCCTCTGACACTGCCTAGTATATAGGTCCTGGATGTCAGGAAGCTTGGCCCCAGTGATGTATTAGGCCATACGCACTTCCCTCTGTAGCGCCTTATGGTCAGATGCTGAGCAGTTGCCATACAGTACCAGGCGGTGATGCAACCGGTCAGGATGCTCTTGATGGTGAGGTTGTATAACTTGAGGATCTGGGTTTTACATTGTACGCAGAGGACATCTTTGCAGAATTCTACATGCAGAGTCTAAATTTGGTGTTTGTCCCATTTAGTGAATTATTTGCTGTTGAGCAGACCCCAGACCCCACAAGCATTAAGGGCAATGGGTTCTATAACTGATTCAATAATTTTTGGTCAGATCCTTTTTCGTATGTCAAATTTTATGTTCCTTTTGATGGCAGAGAAGGCCCTTCTTGCCTTGTCTCTCATATTGTTCTAGGGTGAGGCCGGGTGCCGCAGACTGTTCTAGTGCCCTCACCAATTCGTTGATCTATATGTTCAAGAGGGTGGGGCTTTAGTTGAATCCCTGTCTCACACCCTGACCCTGTGGAAAGAAATATGTGTGTCAAATTTGTCTCAACTTGTGTGGATTGGGGTGATCAGTCCTTGGTTCCAAATATTGGGGAAGATGTCCGAGCTAAGGATGATGTTAAAGAGTTTAAGTATAGCCAATTTAATTTGTGGTCTGTATATTTTATAATTTCATTCAGGATACCATCAACACCACAGGCCTTTTTGGATGGAGGGTTTGTATTTTGTCCTGTAGTTCATTCAATGTAATTGGAGAATCCAGTGGGTTCTGGTAGTCTGTAATAGTGGATTCTAAGATTTGTATTTGATGATGTAAAGTGGGGCAAAAAAAGTACTTATTCAGCCACCAATTGTGCAAGTTCCCCCACTTAAAAAGATGAGAGAGGCCTGTAATTTTCATCATAGGTACACTTCAACTATGACAGACAAAATGAGAAAAAAAATCCAGAAAATAACATTTCTCTCTCTCTCTCTCTCTCTCTCTCTCTCTCTCTCTCTCTCTCTCTCTCTCTCTCTCTCTCTCTCTCTCTCTCTCTCTCTCTCTCTCTGTCTCTGTCTCTGTTTCTCTTTCTCATCTACATCTCTCTGCAGTTGAAATGAGGTGTTGCTCTACTGGCAATTATGCAGAGGGGCTGAAGTACAGGATAGAACATGTTTTAATGCAGTCTCCAATTAAGTGGTGTCACCCAGTCGTGTAGCTGAAGAGCAAGGGACTCAAGTGAGGGAGAGGGAAGGAAAGAGAAAGAAAAAGAAAGATTTGGAGTTATGGAGTTATGGGAGCACCTACTTGTTTGCCTACTCGAGGACAACATTGTTATACTCCGATGCACAAACACTTACAAATCCTAAATAACGCAATACACTCAAAACCAGGCATATCAATCAGACACAACCCAACACACACACGCACATACGCACACACGCACAAAGAAACACACGCACATGATAGCACACAAGCACACACATACACGCACAAGGCCCACACCTTCGATTCACAATTAGTATACTTTCCCCCACGCATATATCTATTTTTATTTCAGCCTTAAAGAAAATGTCACCTGGAGACACATTTTGATAAAGAGCAAGCAGTGCATCGCTCCACATAATTACGAAGGCCCCATCGATAACCATGCTAATAGACTTCTAACCGGCTATTTACATTAGAGAAGGGACCTGCTCAACATATTGACTTTCATAAAATACATTTGCACCGGGCTACATTAAAATCGATAGAGCCATTTAAGGAGCATTATCATTGAGGCGTTTGTGTGTTAAGTCTCTATCGGCTTGGGGGATGATCCTGTACCATGTGTCTGTTTTAAACCAACATGGCGCACGGTTTTCAAGGGCTTTCCTGTCTGCATCACTTGTAAGGATGCAGGAGCCAGACAGTTTTCTGACTGCAGATGGCCTGTACATACTGGTGACCCAGTCCCCAGGGCAAGTGGGAGAGAAAGACAGAGGGAGAGAGAGTTACACAGCACTGTACCTCCATGCCTTCATCATGCTCCAGAGGAAACACTACTGTACTGAAGGAGAAAGGGACCAGATGAAGCAAGAGCGCTAGAAAGACACACACATACACTCACAGATAGACAGACACACATGAACACACACGTGCACGCACACGCGCACACGCACACGCACACACACACACACACACACACACACACACACACACACACACACACACACACACACAGACACACACACACACACACGCAGGACAGCGTACTGAGGCCTTGTGAGATGATCAACTGTTTTACATGAATCCTCATCTTGGCTGTCATTGAAGTGATTACAATAGCACGTGTGACAGTTATTGTTTTTGGAATGCAACAACATTCAAAGCAGCCACTGTATCATACTAGTTGCTGATTAGTGAATGAAAAGACATATCCACATAGCTGTCAAGTATTTTCATCCACTGTTATTGGCTGTTATTAACTGTTATTGGCTGTTATTGGCTGTTATTGGCTGTCATTGACTGTTATTGACTGTTATTGGCTGTTATTGACTGTTATTGACTGTTATTGGCTGTTATTGGCTGTCATTGACTGTTGTTGACTGTTATTGGCTGTCATTGACTGTTATTGACTGTTATTGGCTGTCATTGACTATTATTGACTGTTATTGACTGTTATTGACTGTTATTGGCTGTTATTGGCTGTCATTGACTGTTATTGACTGTTATTGGCTGTCATTGACTGTTATTGGCTGTTATTGGCTGTTATTGGCTGTTATTGGCTGTTATTGACTGTCATTGACTGTTATTGACTGTTATTGGCTGTCATTGACTGTTATTGGCTGTTATTGGCTGTTATTGGCTGTCATTGACTGTTATTGACTGTTATTGACTGTTATTGGCTGTTATTGGCTGTTATTGACTGTTATTGGCTGTCATTGACTGTTATTGGCTGTTATTGGCTGTTATTGGCTGTCATTGGGGGTTATTGACTGTTATTGGGGGTTATTGACTGTTATTGACTGTCATTGGGGGTTATTGACTGTTATTGGCTGTTATTGGCTGTCATTGACTGTTATTGACTGTTATTGACTGTTATTGGCTGTTATTGGCTGTTATTGACTGTTATTGGCTGTCATTGACTGTAATTGGCTGTTATTGACTGTTATTGACTGTCATTGGGGGTTATTGACTGTTATTGACTGTCATTGGGGGTTATTGACTGTTATTGACTGTTATTGGGGGTTATTGACTGTCATTGGCTGTTAATGACTGTTAGTGCCTGTTATTGACTGTTATTGGCTGTTATTGACTGTTATTGGCTGTTCTTGGCTGTTATTGACTGTTATTGGCTGTTATTGACTGTTATTGACTGTTATTGGCTGTTATTGACTGTTATTGGCTGTTATTGACTGTTAGTGGCTGTTATTGACTGTTATTGGCTGTTATTGACTGTTATTGGCTGTTATTGACTGTTATTGACTGTCATTGGGGGTATTGACTGTTCTTGGCTGTTTTTGACTGTTATTGACTGTCATTGGGGGTTATTGACTGTTATTGACTGTTATTGGCTGTTATTGGCTCTTATTGACTGTTATTGGCTGTTATTGGGGGTTATTGACTGTTATTGACTGTTATTGACTGTTATTGACTGTTATTGACTGTTTTTGACTGTTATTGACTGTTATTGACTGTCATTGGGGGTTATTGACTGTTATTGACTGTTATTGGCTCTTATTGACTGTAATTGACTGTTATTGGCTGTTATTGACTGTTATTGACTGTTATTGAATGTTATTGGCTGTTATTGACTGTTATTGACTGTTATTGACTGTTATTGACTGTCATTGGGGGTTATTGACTGTTATTGGCTGTTATTGACTGTTATTGACTGTCATTGGGGGTTATTGACTGTTCTTGGCTGTCATTGGGGGTTATTGACTGTTGTTGGCTGTTATTGGCAGTTATTGATTGTTATTGTCTGTTATTGGTGACATTAGCAGACAGAGGGTGACTCATTGTTGTCAGTTGCTGGGGATGTTGGGAGGGTGCAGCTGTGACACTGTGGCGTTATCTCCCACTTCCCAAGGCTCTCTCCCACTCATTTGACACTCAATTAGCTCCCACCTGAGCTGCCTCTACCCATCATGCATCATGCATCAAGGCGATGACAGCCCACACCTGAGCCCCCCCACTTCGCTACACCCCTATACCCCAGAGCCTTCTACCACAATCCAACAGGCTCTCTAAATATGTCAGTGGACAATACCTATTCCACCTACAACAGCATCAATGTGCAGTGTACTTACACAAATACTCGCCGAGCAGCTTGAGTATGGCCTTCCACTATAATTGGTCAAATGACCACAATGTACACTAAAAGTATTTTTCAATATAGTACAGCCAACAAGGTTCTATTGAATCCATTTGCAGGTTCAGGGACCAGACCGCCTTTCACAACAACACTTATCATAAGTGAAACCTTGATATGTCTGTAGGTCACTGATTTTTTCACAGCCCAAATCGTAACATGCTTCGTTAGATAATAGGCCTTCAATTCTAGCCTTTGAAAACCTTGTAAGTACAGGTCGTTCAACTGACATCCTCTCGAAGTGGCACAAACAATGCTCGGACTCAGTCTTTACATTTTTTAATAGGCAATTATAAGTCTTATGAAAAAAGTGCAAGGGTGTGATTATTGGAGGCAATTCATTAAATTATCTAATATACACCTTTTTTCTATGGCCTTTGCAGACAAACTGCATATTAATAGCCTAGTTAAAAGGTGATAGGAAGTCCAGTCAGAAATCTAATTTTATGTTCAGATGTCACTCTCCGCTGAATAACATATGTGAGTAATTATTTTGAATAGCCCTGTGGTAAGAGATAAGAGGTGTGACGATGGCTCTGTCTCCTTTCAAGACCTCTTTCTGGCTGCGTTCATCATCTATCGGACAATGCCATTTGGATTGACTGGGGTTCGAACCTGAGTCCCATGACTTCACATTAGCCCACTTAGCTAAAGCCTATGGGCATTAACTTGGGGAGGGAACAACATTTTTCAGGTCTCAGACAAGGTTACTCATCACACGAGCACAGTTCCAAACCACCTCTGTGACACCACTTTAAATTCTGTCTCTGATGTGGTAGAAAGGTAAGCTCTCAGACAGTCCTTTGTAGTCTACAAGTGTGAGTGAAATGTGAGTTGAAAGTCAGAAATATGAACTGGCTCTGCCCCTCCAGTCTGCTTTAACTGGGCATCCATCTTGGTCTTCCTTCTGTGAGTGAAATGTGGGTTGAAAGTCAGAAATATGAAATGGCTCCAGACCTGGGCAGAACATAGTTGTATTTTGTAGTTTATTTGAAGATATCAACTTTTAAAATACTCAAGGTAGACAAATATAGTATATAACAGCGTTTCAACTAAAAGGCAACTTGTTTCTTTGATATTCAAATACAGGTCTCATAAAAATAAATACTAGTTTAAAGTATTTTCAATGCCTCTATTTTGAATATGCAAGTTATTTGAAAAAATATATATTTATGTGATGGCTGCCAAATATTTTATGAAGAACTAAAAACTACAACAGTTAGTTAAGTTAGTCTAAATGTATGCCCGTTAGCACATGGTTTGGTGGGCTCTCAGATATGAATCTTAATATTGCCTGTAAATATAATTCAATACACCAGAGATATTAGAATAAACCACTTTTGCAGCTTCAAAATGACTAACAAATGATTTTGATAATGAGTGACAAAAGGTAATGCAGTAACATCCAGTTCTTATACATGTGTAGCAACTTAGTGATTATTACAATAGCAACATTGTTGTTACATAGGACGTTGATTTATAGTTGCATAATAATGGAGTTATTCCAGTAGAATAAGAAACATTCACTATTCCTCTTGTGTACAGTAGCTACAAAAACTCTAAGCTCATTGCTATGCAATTAAAATGCAATTACCAATGTATTATATAACAACATGCGACTAAAATGTTGCTCCAAACGTAACTACCGTTTTATTACACAGGAACAAAAACATTTGAATGTTGTGTTACTGAGAATGCTAACAGTAACAACATATTAACTGTAGAAAGGAAACTAAATATCCCAAAACTGCCTTCTTGAATTAACTACAGCCAAGGTAGGTGGAAAATCATGTTAGTTTGTATTCTGAGTAAACTATCCCTTTAAAGATGTTATAGGGTGTGTTTGAAACAAGAACACTTGCCCTCAGATGGACAAAGAGGTTCAAAGTTGTTTTTGCCAAGCATCCAGCTTGCTGTTTGCAATGTTTGATACAAATCTAATATCCAGCTAATTCCTGAATTGTCAATTTTTTTACATCAAATATAACTTCCACCTAACATATCTCTCCAATTATCACAGGTAAAATGCATATAATTTAATTTTTTATATTTCAAGAACTTTTGAAAAAGGTTTGCGGGAAAAAAAGAGCCTTATTACGCTTCAAAATCATGACTGAATTTCTCTTTTCATGTCCACCTCTATCTTACTTTCACTGTGTCTCTGTCTACCAGACTCTTCTGCCCCCCACCCTCCCATCCCCCACGCCCTATCGCTTTCACTGTCTCTCTGTCTACCAGACTCTTCTGCCCCCCACCCTCCCATCCCCCACGCCCTATCGCTTTCACTGTCTCTCTGTCTACCAGACTCTTCTGCCCCCCACCCCACCCTCCCCTCCCCCACGCCCTATCGCTTTCACTGTGTCTCTGTCTACCAGACTCTTCTGCCCCCCACCCTCCCCTCCCCCACGCCCTATCGCTTTCACTGTGTCTCTGTCTACCAGACTCTTCTGCCCCCCACCCTCCCCTCCCCCACACCCTAGCTTTCACTGTGTCTCTGTCTACCAGACTCTTCTGCCCCCCACCCTCCCCTCCCCCACGCCCTATCGCTTTCAATGTCTCTCTGTCTACCAGACTCTTCTGCCCCCCCACCCTCCCCTCCCCCACGCCCTATCGCTTTCACTGTGTCTCTGTCTACCAGACTCTTCTGCCCCCCACCCTCCCCTCCCCCACGCCCTATCTTACTTTCACTGTGTCTCTGTCTACCAGACTCTTCTGCCCCCCACCCTACCATCCCCCACACCCTATCGCTTTCACTGTCTCTCTGTCTACCAGACTCTTCTGCCCCCCACCCTCCCCTCCCCCACGCCCTATCGCTCTGTTTGGGGCTGTGGCTGGGCTTGCCGGCTCTGTTACTCTGCGCAGTGCAAGGCATCGCCTTCTCCGTTTTATTAAATAAGACCTACAGCTAGGAGACAGGGCTCTGTGGATCCAGGTGCGAAATGATTAACCTTTCTGTCGGAAGGATGTCTATTTCTCCACAGGGCCGATGCACAGGGCCAGAGCTCCAGCCCACTCCAAGATGGACGCCCAGTTAAAGTACCTACTTTCCCACGAGAACAAATAGTTACTTTGGAAGTGACTACAACAATTTGAATACAAACCCCAAAAAAGAACTACTTTAAAAAAACGTTTGAATACAGATCACCAAAATGTCTGCTTTTTAAAACTATTTGAATACAGATCCCCAAAATATACTACTTTTTAAAACTATTTGAATACAGATCTCAGGAAGTGACATCTTTTCAGAAACTATTGGATTGGCTGCCGCTGTATCACGAGATTGGGAGTCCCATAGGGCTGCACACAATTGGCCCAGCATTATTCAGGTTTGGTAGGTCATCATTGTAAATACGATTTTGTTCTTTACTTGCCTAGTTAAATAAAGTTTATATATATATATATATATATATATATATATATATATATATATAACCTTTATTTAACTAGGCAAGTATATATATATATATATATATATATATATATATATATATATATATATATATATATAGATATATATATATATATATATATATATATATATATATATATATATATTTAAAAATTAGGCTTGAAAATCGAAGCAATTTGCAAATTAAAGGTAACATTATTAAAATAATGAGATAAAACATAATTGTCTCACATAACCTCTCACCCAACATCAACAAAAAAAGGACCTGATCATGGACTTCAGGAAACAGCAGAGGGAGCCCCCCCATCCACGTCGACGGGACCACAGTGCAGAAGGTGGAAAGCTTCAAATTCCTCTGTGTTCACCTCACTGACAGACTGAAATGGTACAGGCGCAACAGAAATATGGCTTTGACACCTAAAACCCTCACAAAATTTTACAGATGCACAATTGAAAGTATCACCACCTGGTAAGGCAACTGCATCGCCCGCAAACGCAGGGCTCTCCAGAGGGTGGTACGGTCTGCCCAACGAAACATCGGGGGAAAACTACCTGCTCTCCAGGACACTTACAGCACCCGATGTCACAGGAAGGCCGAAGAAAATCATCAAGGCTAACCCCCAGAGCCACTGCCTGTTTAACCCGTGATCATCCAGAAGGTGAGGTCAGTACAGGTGCATCAAAGCTGGGACCGAGAGACTGAAAATTGATCTCAAGGCCATCAGACTGTTAAATATCCATCACAAGCACATTAGAGGCTGATGCCCTACATGGACTTGAAATCACTGGCCACTTTAATAATTGGAACATTAGTCACTTTCATAATGTTTACATATTGTGCATTACTCATCTCATATGTACAGTGCCTTGCGAAAGTATTCGGCCCCCTTGAACTTTGCGACCTTTTGCCACATTTCAGGCTTCAAACATAAAGATATAAAACTGTATTTTTTTGTGAAGAATCAACAACAAGTGGGACACAATCATGAAGTGGAACGACATTTATTGGATATTTCAAACTTTTTTAACAAATCAAAAACTGAAAAATTGGGCGTAAAGAATTATTCAGCCCTTTGACTTGGCCATTCTAACACCTGGATATGTTTATTTTTGAACCATTCCATTGTAGATTTTGCTTTATGTTTTGGATCATTGTCTTGTTGGAAGACAAATCTCCATCCCAGTCTCAGGTCTTTTGCAGACTCCATCAGGTTTTCTTCCAGAATGGTCCTGTATTTGGCTCCATCCATCTTCCCATCAATTTTAACCATCTTCCCTGTCCCTGCTGAAGAAAAGCAGGCCCAAACCATGATGCTGCCACCACCATGTTTGACAGTGGGGATGGTGTGTTCAGCTGTGTTGCTTTTACGCCAAACATAACGTTTTGCATTGTTGCCAAAAAGTTCAATTTTGGTTTCATCTGACCAGAGCACCTTCTTCCACATGTTTGGTGTGTCTCCCAGGTGGCTTGTGGCAAACTTTAAACAACACTTTTTATGGATATCTTTAAGAAATGGCTTTCTTCTTGCCACTCTTCCATAAAGGCCAGATTTGTGCAATATACGACTGATTGTTGTCCTATGGACAGAGTCTCCCACCTCAGCTGTAGATCTCTGCAGTTCATCCAGAGTGATCATGGGCCTCTTGGCTGCATCTCTGATCAGTCTTCTCCTTCTATGAGCTGAAAGTTTAGAGGGACGGCCAGGTCTTGGTAGATTTGCAGTGGTCTGATACTCCTTCCATTTCAATATTATCGCTTGCACAGTGCTCCTTGGGATGTTTAAAGCTTGGGAAATCTTTTTGTATCCAAATCCGGCTTTAAACTTCTTCACAACAGTATCTCGGACCTGCCTGGTGTGTTCCTTGTTCTTCATGATGCTCTCTGCGCTTTTAACGGACCTCTGAGACTATCACAGTGCAGGTGCATTTATACGGAGACTTGATTACACACAGGTGGATTGTATTTATCATCATTAGTCATTTAGGTCAACATTGGATCATTCAGAGATCCTCACTGAACTTCTGGAGAGAGTTTGCTGCACTGAAAGTAAAGGGGCTGAATAATTTAGCACGCCCAATTTTTCAGTTTTTGATTTGTTAAAAAAGTTTGAAATATCCAATAAATGTTGTTCCACTTCATGATTGTGTCCCACTTGTTGTTGATTCTTCACAAAAAAATAGAGTTTTATATCTTTATGTTTGAAGCCTGAAATGTGGCAAAAGGTCGCAAAGTTCAAGGGGGCCGAATACTTTCGCAAGGCACTGTATTTAACTTACAGGTAACAAATGATCAAATCATTATGGTTGGAATCAATAACACAGTGTTAAGTACCTCAATGAACCGTAAAGGTAATAACTCTACAAACTATCATCACCGTGCCCTTAAGGAAATTACAAATATTATGGACACATTAGAAAGAGTGGACATTTGGAGACTAAAAAACGCCGACCTAGTGAGATATACAAGGAGGAGCCTTAATCAAGCTCGTTGTCTTGACTACTTTCTTGTCTCTTTCTCTCTTGCATCAAAGGCTAAAAATGTTTTAATAGGAGACGGAATGTGATTGGATCATCATCTAAATGACATTCCCTTAACTTTTGGACGAGGATATTGGACATTTATTCAAAGTTTACTGGAGGACAACTTATTTTTAACTAAGACAAAATAATTTATAACTGAATTTTCCAGTATAATATAAGTTCAGCAAATCCCCTTATTGTTTGGGATACCTTCAAATGTACCTTCAGAGGTCATTCAATTCAATATCATCAATAATAAAAAAGCATTTTCTGGCTAAAGAGACAAGACTAACAAGGGAAATCCATGAACTAACAGTACAGATAAGTAGATAGCAATACAAATGATACTACAGAGATACTAAATAAGAAATACAAAGAAAGAACTTGAGGAACTTATTCAAGAGCGATCTAATGTAATCTATTACAAACATGAAGCAAACTGGATGGAATATGGACAAAAATGCACAAAATTCTTCCTTATTAATCTCCAATACAGGAAGGCTAACAAAAATTATTTGCAGAAACTCATTACTGAAGACCGAGTCATCTATGATTCTTTTAAAATTATATTTTAAAAGAGGAAGCAAATTATTTTAGCCAGATGTTCTCTTTTCCGTCTCATCCTTTCCCACTGAATGAAGATTACGGTAAGGAATTCTTTCCTGATTATATAAAAAATAGAAAATTAACAAATGTAGAGAAAGATCAGTACAAAGGCCAAATTACAGAGGAATAACTTTTTGGGTTTATTAAATCCTTTCAGTCTGGGAAAACCCCAGGGCTTGATGGCATACCGGTAGATGTATATAAAGCCTTTTTTGATATATACGAAAAGCTCCATTGTTAGATAGATAGTTTTAACTACTCCTATAGAAATGGTAGTCTGTCAGGTACTCAGCAGGAAGGTTGATTTCTCTATTATTAAAACAAGACACAAATGGCAAATATAAAGACCCAGTCTATCTAAAAAAGTGAAGGCCCCTTAAAGTTCAATGTTGTGATGAAAAATGCATAGCACTCATAGTTAAAAGGGTTTTAGCATGTATTATTGATCCAGATCAAAAAGTTTTTTTTACATGGATGATACATTGGAGATAATATATGACAACTACTAGAAATAATAGAACACCACGAAACATCTAAGAAGCCAGGCCTGGTATTTATAGCGGATGTTGAAAAGGCATTTGATAAAGTAAGACTGGATTTTATTTATAACTGCCTCGATTTTTTCAATTTGTGTATAAAAATAATGTATAGCAACCCCATTTGTAAAATAGTTAATAACGGCTACTTCTCAGAGTGTTTTGAATTGTCACGAGGAGTTAAACAAGGGTGTCCGCTGTCACCATATCTATTCGTTATGGCCATCAAAATGCTTTGCTATTAAAATCAGATCCAATAACAACATTAGAGGATTAGAAATTCAAGGCTTAAAAACAAAGATGTCCATGTATGCCAATGACTCAAGTTTTATATTACGTCTGCAAGATAGATCCCGGCAATGTCTCATTGAAGATCTAGATAACTTTTCTGTACTCTCTGGACTAAAACCTAATTATGATAAGTCAAATCAAATCAAATTTTATTTGTCACATACACATGGTTAGCAGATGTTAATGCGAGTGTAGCGAAATGCTTGTGCTTCTAGTTCCGACAATGCAGTAATAACAAGTAATCTAACTAACAATTCCAAAACTACTGTCTTGTACACAGTGTAAGGGGATAAAGAATATGTACATAAGGATATATGAATGAGTGATGGTACAGAGCAGCATAGGCAAGATACAGTAGATGGTATCGGGTACAGTATGTACAAATGAGATGAGTATGTAAACAAAGTGGCATAGTATAGTATAAAGTGGCTAGTGATACATGTATTACATAAGGATACCGTCGATGATATAGAGTACAGTATATACGTATGCATATGAGATGAATAATGTAGGGTAAGTAACATTTATATAAGGTAGCATTGTTTAAAGTGGCTAGTGATATATTTACATCATTTCCCATCAATTCCCATTATTAAAGTGGCTGGAGTTGAGTCAGTGTCAGTGTGTTGGCAGCAGCCACTCAGTGTTAGTGGTGGCTGTTTAACAGTCTGATGGCCTTGAGATAGAAGCTGTTTTTCAGTCTCTCGGTCCCAGCTTTGATGCACCTGTACTGACCTCGCCTTCTGGATGATAGCGGGGTGAACAGGCAGTGGCTCGGGTGGTTGATGTCCTTGATGATCTTTATGGCCTTCCTGTGACATCGGGTGGTGTAGGTGTCCTGGAGGGCAGGTAGTTTGCCCCCGGTGATGCGTTGTGCAGACCTCACTACCCTCTGGAGAGCCTTACGGTTGAGGGCGGTGCAGTTGCCATACCAGGCGGTGATACAGCCCGCCAGGATGCTCTCGATTGTGCATCTGTAGAAGTTTGTGAGTGCTTTTGGTGACAAGCCAAATTTCTTCAGCCTCCTGAGGTTGAAGAGGCGCTGCTGCGCCTTCTTCACGATGCTGTCTGTGTGAGTGGACCAATTCAGTTTGTCTGTGATGTGTATGCCGAGGAACTTAAAACTTGCTACCCTCTCCACTACTGTTCCATCGATGTGGATAGGGGGGTGTTCCCTCTGCTGTTTCCTGAAGTCCACAATCATCTCCTTAGTTTTGTTGACGTTGAGTGTGAGGTTGTTTTCCTGACACCACACTCCGAGGGCCCTCACCTCCTCCCTGTAGGCCGTCTCATCGTTGTTGGTAATCAAGCCTACCACTGTTGTGTCGTCCGCAAACTTGATGATTGAGTTGGAGGCGTGCGTGGCCACGCAGTCGTGGGTGAACAGGGAGTACAGGAGAGGGCTCAGAACGCAACCTTGTGGGGCCCCAGTGTTGAGGATCAGCGGGGAGGAGATGTTGTTGCCTACCCTCACCACCTGGGAGCGGCCCGTCAGGAAGTCCAGTACCCAGTTGCACAGGGCGGGGTCGAGACCCAGGGTCTCGAGCTTGATGACGAGCTTGGAGGGTACTATGGTGTTGAATGCCGAGCTGTAGTCGATGAACAGCATTCTCACATAGGTATTCCTCTTGTCCAGATGGGTTAGGGCAGTGTGCAGTGTGGTTGAGATTGCATCGTCTGTGGACCTATTTGGGCGGTAAGCAAATTGGAGTGGGTCTAGGGTGTCAGGTAGGGTGGAGGTGATATGGTCCTTGACTAGTCTCTCAAAGCACTTCATGATGACGGATGTGAGTGCTACGGGGCGGTAGTCATTTAGCTCAGTTACCTTAGCTTTCTTGGGAACAGGAACAATGGTGGCCCTCTTGAAGCATGTGGGAACAGCAGACTGGTATAGGGATTGATTGAATATGTCCGTAAACACACCAGCCAGCTGGTCTGCGCATGCTCTGAGGGCGCGGCTGGGGATGCCATCTGGGCCTGCAGCCTTGCGAGGGTTAACACGTTTAAATGTCTTACTCACCTCGGCTGCAGTGAAGGAGAGACCGCATGTTTTCGTTGCAGGCCGTGTCAGTGGCACTGTATTGTCCTCAAAGCGGGCAAAAAAGTTATTTAGTCTGCCTGGGAGCAAGACATCCTGGTCCGTGACTGGGCTGGGTTTCTTCCTGTAGTCCGTGATTGACTGTAGACCCTGCCACATGCCTCTTGTGTCTGAGCCGTTGAATTGAGATTCTACTTTGTCTCTGTACTGGCGCTTAGCTTGTTTGATAGCCTTGCGGAGGGAATAGCTGCACTGTTTGTATTCGGTCATGTTACCAGACACCTTGCCCTGATTAAAAGCAGTGGTTCGTGCTTTCAGTTTCACACGAATGCTGCCATCAATCCACGGTTTCTGGTTAGGGAATGTTTTAATCGTTGCTATGGGAACGACATCTTCAACGCAAGTTCTAATGAACTCGCACACCGAATCAGCGTATTCGTCAATGTTGTTATCTGACGCAATACGAAACATCTCCCAGTCCACGTGATGGAAGCAGTCTTGGAGTGTGGAGTCAGCTTGGTCGGACCAGCGTTGGACAGACCTCAGCGTGGGAGCCTCTTGTTTTAGTTTCTGTCTGTAGGCAGGGATCAACAAAATGGAGTCGTGGTCAGCTTTTCCGAAAGGGGGGCGGGGCAGGGCCTTATATGCGTCGCGGAAGTTAGAGTAACAATGGTCCAAGGTCTTTCCTCCCCTGGTTGCGCAATCGATATGCTGATAAAATTTGGGGAGTCTTGTTTTCAGATTAGCCTTGTTAAAATCCCCAGCTACAATGAATGCAGCCTCCGGATAAATTGTTTCCAGTTTGCAGAGAGTTAAATAAAGTTCGTTCAGAGCCATCGATGTGTCTGCTTGGGGGGGGATATATACGGCTGTGATTATAATCGAAGAGAATTCTCTTGGTAGATAATGCGGTCTACATTTGATTGTGAGGAATTCTAAATCAGGTGAACAGAAGGATTTGTGTACAATATTACGTGTTGGATCTTTAAAAAATATAACTTTTACATTACCCTGCAGTTTACCTGTAAAATGGGCTGATGGTGAAGTAGACATACTTGGTATTCATATCACAAAATAAATAAATAAACTCTCCACAATGAATTTCAAGAGAAAACTTGTAAAAATAGACAAGATTCTGCAACCATGGATAAATACCTGTCTACCTGTCAGAGAGATAAATACTCGTCTATTTATGGAAAAATTGCACTGATTAATTAACTCCTTAGTCATATCACAGTTTACTCACTTACTTATGGCGCTGCCTACTCCTGATGATTCATTTTTTAAATCATATGAGCAAAAAATATTTTGTTTTATCTGGGATGCTAAACCAGACAAAATAGAGTGTGCCTATCTATATAATGAATATGAATTGGGGGGGGTTGAGATTATTAAATCTAAAAGCACTAAATCTCTCTCTAAAAGTTTCACTTATTCATAAGTTTTAGATGAACCCTAAATGGTTCTCAAGTAGATTAAGAAAAACCCATCCATTGTTTAAAAATGGATTTTGTGCCTTTGTGTAGATTGCCATCTTTAATTTTCGATCAATTTAAAATTATACTTTTTTCAGGGTATCTCTCTTTTTCAAACAAGCATTGCAGAGCTGGCTACAATTTCCATTTAATCCCCTTGAAAAGATAGAACAAATATTACAAAAAATATTATGGCTGAACTCAAATGTGCTGGTTGATAAATACCTGTATTTATCGGAAAGATGTTTGAAAATGTTATTTTGTTCATCTATTGTAAATGTTATTGTAAATTGGTATGGTAGAGTTATGTCCTTCATGGAGTTATCATAATTGTACGGGAAGATCTGCTCAATCCAAGAGTACAGCCAGTTGATTACATCATTACCCAAAAAGAGAGGAGGCAGGTGGCAGTGGTAGGAGGTAGGGAATTTGTCTGTCTGCGCAATATAAAGGATCAAAACTGGCAGAGGAATAAAAATAGCAAAGTATAACAGTTTAATTTGAGGACTAGGATGTTGACAACTGTGCCATACAGATTGCAAAATAGTTGGGAAGAGATTTTTGATGTACCGATTCCATGGTACATGGTGTATGAGTTGATATATAAAACAACACAAGATTCAAGACTTCGTGCTTTTCAGTTAAAATTATTATATAGAATTCTTGCCACCAACAAAATGTTGAATATTTGGGACAAAAAATCATTGAAGCTCTGCAGATTATTTTGTGAGGATACAGAATCAATAGACTATTTATTTTGGTATTGCCCTCAGGTAGCCTGTTTCTGGTTTCAGGTTCAGGAATGGCTGAAAATGCATAGCATTGATCTAAAATTGACCCTAGAAATATTACTGTTAGGAGATCTGTAGAAGAACACACACATACATGTTATAGTGCCAGACATGCACACAAACATATACAGTTGGCATTGCTGTTATGATTTTAGTTGTCCTTAATGTCCTTTTTTTTGCATTGTTGTTTGCTGTTTACTTCTGTCTTTTTCTTTTTTCTCTTTAGTTCATTCTCTCAGTTGTTGGTGCATTCTTGGGGTGGGGAATGGAATTAATTGTATTTTTTATTTTTATTTTTCTTCTTGGGTGGTACTGTGGGAGGGGTCTCAAATGGTTGAGGGACAGTTATTGGGGAACTGTGGGGTGATCTTGGAGGGTTCGGGTTCACTTTTTTGGCCTGGTGGGAGATCGGTCAATGTGCCATTGAGCAGTGCATTGACCCTGGATGCTTCTGTGTGACGCTCTGAATGGGAGTCTGTTGGATAACTGGTATGGTGTAGGGGTTGAGTGGCTTCACTGCAAGTATATTATATGTTTTGGATATTCATTATTTTTAATAAATTAGCAACATTTTCTAAAAACCTGTATTTGCTTTGTCATTATGTGTAATGGATGCGTGCTGGTGGCAGGGAAGTCAGGCGCAGGAGAGTGAACTTGGTATAAATAAAGCAGTTTAATGAATATAAAAAAACTCAGAAAACGAAAATATACAAAATAAAATAATAATAAAAGCGCAGAGAGCATCATGAAGAACAAGGAACACACCAGGCAGGTCCGAGATACTGTTGTGAAGAAGTTTAAAGCCGGATTTGGATACAAAAAGATTTCCCAAGCTTTAAACATCCCAAGGAGCACTGTGCAAGCGATAATATTGAAATGGAAGGAGTATCAGACCACTGCAAATCTACCAAGACCTGGCCGTCCCTCTAAACTTTCAGCTCATACAAGGAGAAGACTGATCAGAGATGCAGCCAAGAGGCCCATGATCACTCTGGATGAACAGCAGAGATCTACAGCTGAGGTGGGAGACTCTGTCCATAGGACAACAATCAGTCGTATATTGCACAAATCTGGCCTTTATGGAAGAGTGGCAAGAAGAAAGCCATTTCTTAAAGATATCCATAAAAAGTGTTGTTTAAAGTTTGCCACAAGCCACCTGGGAGACACACCAAACATGTGGAAGAAGGTGCTCTGGTCAGATGAAACCAAAATTGAACTTTTTGGCAACAATGCAAAACGTTATGTTTGGCGTAAAAGCAACACAGCTGAACACACCAGCCCCACTGTCAAACATGGTGGTGGCAGCATCATGGTTTGGGTCTGCTTTTCTTCAGCAGGGACAGGGAAGATGGTTAAAATTGATGGGAAGATGGATGGAGCCAAATACAGGACCATTCTGGAAGAAAACCTGATGGAGTCTGCAAAAGACCTGAGACTGGGACAGAGATTTGTCTTCCAACAAGACAAGGATCCAAAACATAAAGCAAAATCTACAATGGAATGGTTAAAAAATAAACATATCCAGGTGTTAGAATGGCCAAGTCAAAGTCCAGACCTGAATCCAATCGAGAATCTGTGGAAAGAACTGAAAACTGCTGTTCACAAATGCTCTCCATCCAACCTCACAAAGCACGAGCTTCTTTGCAAGGAGGAATGGGAAAAAATGTCAGTCTCTTGATGTGCAAAACTGATAGAGACATACCCCAAGCGACTTACAGCTGTAATCGCAGCAAAAGGTGGCGCTACAAAGTATTAACTTAAGGGGGCTGAATAATTTTGCACGGCCAATTTTTCAGTTTTTGATTTGTTAAAAAAGTTTTAAATATCCAATAAATGTCGTTCCACTTCATGATTGTGTCCCACTTGTTGTTGATTCTTCACAAAAAATACAGTTTTATATCTTTATGTTTGAAGCCTGAAATGTGGCAAAAGGTCGCAAAGTTCAAGGGGGCCGAATACTTTCGCAAGGCACTGTATATACTATATTCTGTCCTATTCTACGTATCAGTCTGTGCCGCTCTGACATTGCTGTTCCAAATATTAATACATTCTTAATTACATTCCTTTACTTTAGATTGTGTGTATTGTTAGATATTTCTTAATAAATATTTTTTCACTGTTGGAGCCAGAAACACAAGCATTTCTCTAAACCTGCAATAACATCTGCTAAATGTGATTGTGACAAATAAAATTGTTTTTTATTTTATTGATTTGATATGAATTGGTGTGTATACTACCTTATGTATCAACTTAACTTGCAGTTAAGCCTCGTTATCATAGACTTCGGCTTTATAAAAAGTATTACAATATATTTATATACAGTGCATTCGGAAAGAATTCAGACCCCTTCACCTTTTCAACATTTTGTTATGTTACAACTTTTTTCAAAAATGGATTAAACAGATTTTTCCCCATCATCAATCTACACACAATACCCCATAATGTCACGACTTCCGCCGAAGTCTGTCCCTCTCCTTGTTCGGGCGGTGTTCGGCGGTCGACCTCACCGACTTTCTAGCCATCGCTGATCCATTTTTCATTTTCCATTGGTTTTGTCTTGTCTTCCATCACACCTGGTTCCAATCCCATCAATTATATGTTGTGTGTATAACCCTCTGTTTCCCCTCATGTCCTTGTCGGTGATTCTTTGCTGTAAGTATTGGTGCAAGTTATGTTCTGGTGTGCGACAGGTTTTGCACCCTATTATTTTATTTTGTATATTTTCGTTTTCTGAGTTTTTTTATATTCATTAAACTGCTTTATTTATACCAAGTTCACTCTCCTGCGCCTGACTTCCCTGCCACCAGCACGCATCCATTACACATAATGACAAAGCAAATACAGGTTTTTAGAAAATGTTGCTAATTTATTAAAAATAATGAATATCCAAAACATATAATATACTTGCAGTGAAGCCACTCAACCCCTACACCATACCAGTTATCCAACAGACTCCCATTCAGAGCGTCACACAGAAGCATCCAGGGTCAATGCACTGCTCAATGGCACATTGACCGATCTCCCACCAGGCCAAAAAAGTGAACCCGAACCCTCCAAGATCACCCCACAGTTCCCCAATAACTGTCCCTCAACCATTTGAGACCCCTCCCACAGTACCACCCAAGAAGAAAAATAAAAATAAAAAATACAATTAATTCCATTCCCCACCCCAAGAATGCACCAACAACTGAGAGAATGAACTAAAGAGAAAAAAGAAAAAGACAGAAGTAAACAGCAAACAACAATGCAAAAAAAAGGACATTAAGGACAACTAAAATCATAACAGCAATGCCAACTGTATATGTTTGTGTGCATGTCTGGCACTATAACATGTATGTGTGTGTTCTTCTACAGATCTCCTAACAGTAATATTTCTAGGGTCAATTTTAGATCAATGCTATGCATTTTCAGCCATTCCTGAACCTGAAACCAGAAACAGGCTACCTGAGGGCAATACCAAAATAAATAGTCTATTGATTCTGTATCCTCACAAAATAATCTGCAGAGCTTCAATGATTTTTTGTCCCAAATATTCAACATTTTGTTGGTGGCAAGAATTCTATATAATAATTTTAACTGAAAAGCACGAAGTCTTGAATCTTGTGTTGTTTTATATATCAACTCATACACCATGTACCATGGAATCGGTACATCAAAAATCTCTTCCCAACTATTTTGCAATCTGTATGGCACAGTTGTCAACATCCTAGTCCTCAAATTAAACTGTTATACTTTGCTATTTTTATTCCTCTGCCAGTTTTGATCCTTTATATTGCGCAGACAGACAAATTCCCTACCTCCTACCACTGCCACCTGCCTCCTCTCTTTTTGGGTAATGATGTAATCAACTGGCTGTACTCTTGGATTGAGCAGATCTTCCCGTACAATTATGATAACTCCATGAAGGACATAACTCTACCATACCAATTTACAATAACATTTACAATAGATGAACAAAATAACATTTTAAAACATCTTTCCGATAAATACAGGTATTTATCAACCAGCACATTTGAGTTCAGCCATAATATTTTTTGTAATATTTGTTCTATCTTTTCAAGGGGATTAAATGGAAATTGTAGCCAGCTCTGCAATGCTTGTTTGAAAAAGAGAGATACCCTGAAAAAAGTATAATTTTAAATTGATCGAAAATTAAAGATGGCAATCTACACAAAGGCACAAAATCCATTTTTAAACAATGGATGGGTTTTTCTTAATCTACTTGAGAACCATTTAGGGTTCATCTAAAACGTATGAATAAGTGAAACTTTTAGAGAGAGATTTAGTGCTTTTAGATTTAATAATCTCAACCCCCCCCCCCCCCCAATTCATATTCATTATATAGATAGGCACACTCTATTTTGTCTGGTTTAGCATCCCAGATAAAACAAAATATTTTTTGCTCATATGATTTAAAAAATGAATCATCAGGAGTAGGCAGCGCCATAAGTAAGTGAGTAAACTGTGATATGACTAAGGAGTTAATCAGTGCAATTTTTCCATAAATAGACGAGTATTTATCTCTCTGACAGGTAGACAGGTATTTATCCATGGTTGCAGGATCTTGTCTATTTTTACAAGTTTTCTCTTGAAATTCATTGTGGAGAGTTTATTTATTTATTTTGTGATATGAATACCAAGTATGTCTACTTCACCATCAGCCCATTTTACAGGTAAACTGCAGGGTAATGTAAAAGTTATATTTTTTAAAGATCCAACACGTAATATTGTACACTTATCATAATTAGGTTTTAGTCCAGAGAGTACAGAAAAGTTATCTAGATCTTCAATGAGACATTGCCGGGATCTATCTTGCAGACGTAATATAAAACTTGAGTCATTGGCATACATGGACATCTTTGTTTTTAAGCCTTGAATTTCTAATCCTCTAATGTTGTTATTGGATCTGATTTTAATAGCAAAGCATTTTGATGGCCATAACGAATAGATATGGTGACAGCGGACACCCTTGTTTAACTCCTCGTGACAATTCAAAACACTCTGAGAAGTAGCCGTTATTAACTATTTTACAAATGGGGTTGCTATACATTATTTTTATACACAAATTGAAAAAATCAAGGGAGTTATAAATAAAATCCAGTCTTACTTTATCAAATGCCTTTTCAACATCCGCTATAAATACCAGGCCTGGCTTCTTAGATGTTTCGTGGTGTTCTATTATTTCTAGTAGTTGTCATATATTATCTCCAATGTATCATCCATGTAAAAAAAACGTTTTGATCTGGATCAATAATACATGCTAAAACCCTTTTAACTATGAGTTCTATGCATTTTTCATCACAACATTGAACTTTAAGGGGCCTTCACTTTTTTAGATAGACTGGGTCTTTATATTTGCCATCTGTGTCTTGTTTTAATAATAGAGAAATCAACCTTCCTGCTGAGTACCTGACAGACTACCATTTCTATAGGAGTAGTTAAAACTATCTATCTAACAATGGAGCTTTTCGTATATATCAAAAAAGGCTTTATATACATCTACCGGTATGCCATCAAGCCCTGGGGTTTTCCCAGACTGAAAGGATTTAATAAACCCAAAAAGTTATTCCTCTGTAATTTGGCCTTTGTACTGATCTTTCTCTACATTTGTTAATTTTCAATTTTTTATATAATCAGGAAAGAATTCCTTACCGTAATCTTCATTCAGTGGGAAAGGATGAGACGGAAAAGAGAACATCTGCCTAAAATAATTTGCTTCCTCTTTTAAAATATAATTTTAAAAGAATCATAGATGACTCGGTCTTCAGTAATGAGTTTCTGCAAATAATTTTTGTTAGCCTTCCTGTATTGGAGATTAATAAGGAAGAATTTTGTGCATTTTTGTCCATATTCCATCCAGGTTGCTTCATGTTTGTAATAGATTACATTAGATCGCTCTTGAATAAGTTCCTCAAGTTCTTTCTTTGTATTTTTTATTTAGTATCTCTGTAGTATCATTTGTATTGCTATCTACTTATCTGTACTGTTAGTTCATGGATTTCCCTTGTTAGTCTTGTCTCTTTAGCCAGAAAATGTTTTTTTTATTATTGATGATATTGAATTGAATGACCTCTGAAGGTACATTTGAAGGTATCCCAAACAATAAGGGGATTTGCTGAACTTATATTATACTGGAAAATTCAGTTATAAATTATTTTGTCTTAGTTAAAAATAAGTTGTCCTCCAGTAAACTTTGAATAAATGTCCAATATCCTCGTCCAAAAGTTAAGGGAATGTCATTTAGATGATGATCCAATCACATTCCGTCTCCTATTAAAACATTTTTAGCCTTTGATGCAAGAGAGAAAGAGACAAGAAAGTAGTCAAGACAACGAGCTTGATTAAGGCTCCTCCTTGTATATCTCACTAGGTCGGCGTTTTTTAGTCTCCAAATGTCCACTCTTTCTAATGTGTCCATAATATTTGTAATTTCCTTAAGGGCACGGTGATGATAGTTTGTAGAGTTATTACCTTTACGGTTCATTGAGGTACTTAACACTGTGTTATTGATTCCTACCATAATGATTTGATCATTTGTTACCTGTAAGTTAAATACAGTGCCTTGCGAAAGTATTCGGCCCCCTTGAACTTTGCGACCTTTTGCCACATTTCAGGCTTCAAACATAAAGATATAAAACTGTATTTTTTTGTGAAGAATCAACAACAAGTGGGACACAATCATGAAGTGGAACAACATTTATTGGATATTTCAAACTTTTTTAACAAATCAAAAACTGAAAAATTGGGCGTGCTAAATTATTCAGCCCCTTTACTTTCAGTGCAGCAAACTCTCTACAGAAGTTCAGTGAGGATCTCTGAATGATCCAATGTTGACCTAAATGACTAATGATGATAAATACAATCCACCTGTGTGTAATCAAGTCTCCGTATAAATGCACCTGCACTGTGATAGTCTCAGAGGTCCGTTAAAAGCGCAGAGAGCATCATGAAGAACAAGGAACACACCAGGCAGGTCCGAGATACTGTTGTGAAGAAGTTTAAAGCCGGATTTGGATACAAAAAGATTTCCCAAGCTTTAAACATCCCAAGGAGCACTGTGCAAGCGATAATATTGAAATGGAAGGAGTATCAGACCACTGCAGATCTACCAAGACCTGGCCGTCCCTCTAAACTTTCAGCTCATACAAGGAGAAGACTGATCAGAGATGCAGCCAAGAGGCCCATGATCACTCTGGATGAACTGCAGAGATCTACAGCTGAGGTGGGAGACTCTGTCCATAGGACAACAATCAGTCGTATATTGCACAAATCTGGGCTTTATGGAAGAGTGGCAAGAAGAAATCCATTTCTTAAAGATATCCATAAAAAGTGTTGTTTAAAGTTTGCCACAAGCCACCTGGGAGACACACCAAACATGTGGAAGAAGGTGCTCTGGTCAGATGAAACCAAAATTGAACTTTTTGGCAACAATGCAAAACGTTATGTTTGGCGTAAAAGCAACACAGCTGAACACACCATCCCCACTGTCAAACATGGTGGTGGCAGCATCATGGTTTGGGTCTGCTTTTCTTCAGCAGGGACAGGGAAGATGGTTAAAATTGATGGGAAGATGGATGGAGCCAAATACAGGACCATTCTGGAAGAAAACCTGATGGAGTCTGCAAAAGACCTGAGACTGGGACAGAGATTTGTCTTCCAACAAGACAAGGATCCAAAACATAAAGCAAAATCTACAATGGAATGGTTAAAAAATAAACATATCCAGGTGTTAGAATGGCCAAGTCAAAGTCCAGACCTGAATCCAATCGAGAATCTGTGGAAAGAACTGAAAACTGCTGTTCACAAATGCTCTCCATCCAACCTCACAAAGCACAAGCTTTTTTGCAAGGAGGAATGGGAAAAAATGTCAGTCTCTTGATGTGCAAAACTGATAGAGACATACCCCAAGCGACTTACAGCTGTAATCGCAGCAAAAGGTGGCGCTACAAAGTATTAACTTAAGGGGGCTGAATAATTTTGCATGCCCAATTTTTCAGTTTTTGATTTGTTAAAAAAGTTTGAAATATCCAATAAATGTCGTTCCACTTCATGATTGTGTCCCACTTGTTGTTGATTCTTCACAAAAAAATACAGTTTTATATCTTTATGTTTGAAGCCTGAAATGTGGCAAAAGGTCGCAAAGTTCAAGTTGGCCGAATACTTTCGCAAGGCACTGTACATTGGCATAAATGTTTTTGAAGACGTATGGATCATCCTGATTTGGACCATATAGATTAATGATCCGAATATCTTTTCGTCCACTTTCATATAAAAAAAATCCACCTTCCTTGCGAATCATTCCTGACTATTTGCACTTTCAAATCAACATTTTTGTTAATTAATATCATCATACCTTTTGAGTTCCTTTTGTCCGTGACAGAAAATTATTCTCAACACCTCATTCCTTTTTCCACGCAACTTCATCTAAGGATGTAGAGTGAGTTTCCTGTAAATCGTATATGTTAAATTCCTTTTCTTTTTGCCACGTAAAGACTGATCTTCTTTTATTATAATCTGCTAAACACTTACAATTATAACTGCCTAAACTTATTTCACCCCTTACCATAACGAGATACTGTTCTCAGTCTTAATTGACCAAAATTAGTGCTTGTAAAGTTACTGCCATCAGAAGTATTATCCCGGGCAAAATTAGAGCTTTCAAATGTCTGATATTTAGAATTCAAGAAATAGGTTAATAGCAATATGTGTTTTATTCCCTTGCCTGTATGCCTGTGAGCCAATGCCACAGATGATAGAATATTGAAACAAAATATTACACATGTGTAGTAAATCTGAGTAGGTTGATGTGTATGATATTGGATGTGATTTAGTGAGTGTGCACGATGTCTGTATAAGAGTAAGACTACAATGTGTGCTGTCCAAATAAATAATAACTCTGCTACTTTGCATGGTTGAGTGTCTATGTGTGTAACTTGAAGTGAGTATAGAGTTAATATTCATGATAATAATTGTATTCCATATCGTATTACCGTCATAGTTGCTTCATAATAACCTTTAGCATCATTGAAAAACACATCCCAGCATTTCCATAGCAATTGACGTTTCAAATAATCAGGAAAGAGACCTTGCATTACTCTAGAGACGGCTTCACTACAGTATAAATCTATTCCGTACAATATGTTATTCCCCAATGCCCCTATTCTGATATCTCCCCCTTGCTTGTTGTAAACATACAGTTGAAGTTGGAAGTTTACATACACATAGGTTGGAGTCATGAAAACTCGTTTTTCAACCACTCCACACATTTCTTGTTAACAAACTATAGTTTTGGCAAGTCGGTTAGGACATCTACTTTGTGCATGACACAAGTAATTTTTCCAACAATTGTTTACTGATAGATTATTCCACTTATAATTCATTGTATCACAATTCCAGGGGGTCAGAAGTTTACATACACTAAGTTGACTGTGCCTGTAAACAGCTTGGAAAATTCCAGAAAATGATGTCATGGTTTTAGGCTAATTGACATAATTTGAGTCAATTGGAGGTGTAACTGTGGATGTATTTCAAGGCCTACCTTCAAACTCAGTGCCTCTTTGCTTGACATCATGGAAAAATCTAAAGAAATCAGCCAAGACCTCAGAAAAAAAATTGTAGACCTCCACAAGTCTGGTTCATCCTTGGAAGCAATTTCCAAACACCTGAAAGTACAACGTTCATCTGCACAAACAATAGGATGGAAGTAAAAACACCATGGAAGGAGACGCGTTCTGTCTCCTGGAGATGAACGTACTTTGATGCGAAAAGTGCAAATCAATCCCAGAACAACAGCAAAGGATCTTGTGAAGATGCTGGAGGGAACAGGTACAAAAGTATCTGTATCCACAGTAAAAGGAGTCCTATATCGACATACCCTGAAAGGCCACTCAGCAAGGAAGAAGCCACTGCTCCAAAACCCACATAAAAAAAGCAAAACTACGGTTTGCAGCTGCACATGGGGACAAAGATCATACTTTTTGGAGATATGGCCTCTGGTCTGATGAAACAAAAATAGAACTGTTTGGCCATAATGACCATTGTTATGTTTGGAGGAAAAAGGGTGACGCTTGCAAGCCGAAGAACACCATCCCAACCGTGAAGCAGGGGGTTGACAGCATCATGTTGTGTGGGTGCTTTGCTGCAGGAGGGACTGGTGCACTTCATAAAATAGATGGCATCATGAGTATGGAATATTCCGTGGATATATTGAAGCAACATCTCAAGACATCAGTCAGGAAGTTAAAGCTTGGTCGCAAATGGGTCTTCCAAATAGACGATGACCCCAGGAATACTTCCAAAGTTGTGGCAAACTGGCTTAAGGACAACAAAGTCAAGGTATTGGAGTGGCCATCACAAAGCCCTGACCTCAATCCTATAGAAAATTTGTGGGCAGAACTGAAAAAGTGTGTGGGAGCAAGGAGGCCAAGGAATGGGCCACAATTCACCCAACTTATTGTGGGTAGCTTGTGGAAGGCTAACCGAAATGTTTGACCCAAGTTAAACAGTTTAAAGGCAATGCTACCAAATACTATTTGAGTGTATGTAAACTTCTGAACCACTGGGAAAGTGTTGAATGGAATAAAAGCTAAAATAAATAATTATTTCCACTATTATTCTGACATTTCACATTCTTAAAATAAAGTGGTGATCCTAACTGACCTATTACGTTTAAATGTCAGGATTTGTGAAAAGCTGAGTTTAAATGTATTTGGCTAAGTTGTGTAAACTTCCCACTTTAACTGTATATACACTTGTAGACAAATACATAAAAGGATAGACAAACAAGAAACATACAATTATAAAACAGTTCTCGACAATAGAGAGAGAGTGAGAGAAGAGAAGAGAAAAGAGAGAAAGTGAGAGTGAGAGAAGAGAGCGAGATCAGGTGTGTGTACTTATAAGTATAAGTCCGTATGTGTAAGCAAGCATGTATTTGAGTATGTGTGTGTTCATATCCACTTCATAGTGTTCAGATATTTTTACAGTTCCCATACTTTCTTTTTTTTCATAAACTGAAGTCCCTTTAGAATTTAGTACAGCCATGGTGTTATGGAATAGATTGTCTCGGAATAGCTGTCCCTCTATAAAGAGTTGGTCCACAATGAGAAAGGCACGCTTACCCTTCTCCCTCTGTTGCCTCTGTACCGGATACAGTCAGACTTTTACGCAAGTAGCATTTGAATGGGTTTCTTTCACTTTTACTTGAGTCATTTTCTATTAAGGTATCTTTAATTTTACTCAAATATGACGATGGGCACTTTTTCCACCACTGAGTGTAGGGGAGTGCAGGGGAGCGTTGGGTTGGGCGGGTAGCGTAGGCTTTTCAGTAGTCTGGCTGACTGGTTTAGTTAACACTGTATACTATGTCTGCATAATATTATGGTCTTCAACACTTCTGATTTACAAGTTCTACAAATAACACATTTATATGTCACTTATCATTGTTTAGTCACCTTTTGACAAGGGATAATAAATACATCCACACAAAATCATACAAAAGTATGCATAATATTGTCAAACCTCTACATAATTTTGTCCAAATCTGAAAAATGGCTGATGACTGATTCTCTGTGCACTATTAGTTTGGGGACAGGTAGGACATACAGGAAATAATCATATATCTCTGTGTACAAATAGTCTTTCATCATAGTAATGTCTGCCAGTAAGTATCTTTTTCCGCCCCAGCACCCCATGTTGTATTGGTGCATTATGATAAAAGCCTCCCTCAAAGCTTGTAAACAGAGGATGGTAAATGACCACCTTACGGTGTTACATACAAACCAGTCAGGTGGAGATGAGAGGCATGGCCACATACAAGTAATCATGGAGATTTGTGTGTGTGCGCGCGCGCGCATTTATGCAATTTTGCGTGTTAGCTAGAGGATGGGGGACTGCTTTCCCCTACATAAATGGTTGATCATTTATTTCTGGGCTCTGTGAGATTTACTGGCCAGGAGCACACCACGCTTCATAATGTCAGCAATTTCTGGCACCTCGATCCATTCACCATTGATTCATTATAGTCAGTGGGAGCATGACGTAACCCAGCACAGCACAAGATGCCCTCGGACTACAGAACATCTGAGTACCTGCCACACACACACGCACACACACACACGCACACACACACAGGCATGCACAAACATACATTCATACTCACACACACACACTCAGTCATACACAAGCCCATGCACTAAGAGAGACAGTGAGTATATCTAAATGGGATTTATTTATTTCTGACAGTTTGGTTCATATTTCTGTTTGCATGTGTGTATGCATAAGTATGCATAAATACAGTTTCCATATGTTTCTCATGAAAATAATTCAGTTCTTTTGAAGGGCGTGTGAGGATGCTGTGTAAGCATGTGAGCAAGTGTGCGCTAAATACATTTGATATCACACAAATTAGCTGAATGTTTTGATGGATGCATAAGTGCAGTGACTTTGTACTCCTCTCTCTCTCTCTTCTCTCTCTCAATTCAATTACATTTTCAATTTAAGGGGCTTTATTGGCATGGGAAACATATGTTTACATTGCCAAAGCAAATGGAATAGACAATAAACAAAAGAGAAATAAACAAAGGAAACATTAGCAAACATTACATTCACAAAAGTTATAAAATAAATGTTATATTATGTACAGTGTTGTAACAATGTGCAAGTAGTTGAAGTATGAAAGGGTAAATAAATACATTTACAATGTTGTCTGTGCTTCACTGGTAGATACAAAGCATACAAACATTTACAGGTAAACCTACTGATCCTAACAGTTTGTTGAGGACTGATAGTGTCACCCACTTCCCTTGAAAAAGAGTTTGCCCTACAGCCAAAATCCAAATAATTTGTAATAAAACATCAGATTTCGACAGAAATATGGCTGAGATGCAAAGAAAATTCAAGGAGAGGGGGTACAAAAATGGTCAGACTAATACTGCCATTGAGAAAATTCAAAACAACACGAGACATTACCTTTTTCAAGGTCAGTCTCGCAAAAAAAAGCATTCTTGCGTTCGAACTACCCGCTATTCAAAGTACTCTGAACAAATTAAGGGAATCATTCACAAACATTGGCACATTCTAAGATCAGATGATAGTATCGGTAATGTGTTTTCGGGACCTTCCCTTGGTCGTATTCTGGCGGGACAGAAACCTCAGCGATCAAATGGTAACTCTGATTTACCACCCCAAGATATCCCTGAACAATGTGTATTTGCGCCCCTACTGGATGGAAACTACAAATG